>NC_051238.1:15946621-16046621 GCF_015220715.1 Pygocentrus nattereri | reverse complement strand
CCGTTGCACCATATGGTCAGATCATCTGTTCTCATAGTCTCAGTTTTTATTGTTAGAGATCAATGTCAGCACCCATTCTAAATCAGCTGTACCTGCACCTGTGTTGGTTGCTTGGCAACTTCAAGTTTAACTCTGATAATACTGGACTTGTATTAATTGGTTCTAGATCTGTTGTGTCTTGTCTGTACAGTTTGAAAATGGAGGTATAATGGTGAAGCCCCCTTTAACTAAACCCTTCAAATAAACCTGCCCTCAAAGTATCTTACCACACCACCCCCAAGAAGCCCCACCCCATCACATGCCTCTACTGTCTGTCTCTCAGCTTCACTTCACTTTCACCACACAATGGCTGTACAGTCAGTGTTTGTGTGCTGGAAAGATCAATGTGCTAATGGCCCACTGTAGGCTGCATTAACGACCACCCCAGGGTCCAGCTGTGGGTGGGCAGCCTAGAGAGGTCAACACCACCTGCAGGTGTCAGGTGTTCTGGGGCTCTCTCCACAAATAGTGCTTAAGTGTCCAGAAACGGAAAAAGCCCAAACAAACTGAAAATAGAAAGTAAGCTTGTTTCCTTTAAAAAGCAAATGGCTACTTATGGCATCAAGAATTAACATCAAAATGGATCCAAATGGAAGTACATAAATCCTCCTGGAGGGCTTTTTGTTTTTTTCATCCCTACTTTGATTTCTTGTCCCAACAAAAGCGGGGACCCAGAGGTAATGTAATAATAACTCATTTCACATTCTTTTCTGTGTAGTTACTCTATAATAGGCTTTAGGCTGTGTGGATTTAAAACAAACCATAAGAGGTTAATACTAGCTTCATGCAGGGAAAATTTCTATAGGGAAGTGACTCAGCAGAACTATATGAGTGATTAATATAATTTAATTTAATGTAATATATATTTATAATAGTAATCACTTAATAACAAGAAATTCATTCTTGTAGTATTTTACTTTTTTTTTTAATTGATCAAATGATAAATTTGCAAAAAAAAAAAAAAAAACTCCAAAAAAATCGAACTAAAAAACAGCAATGATTGGTCAAGCGAGGTCAAATTGCCTGCAAAGGTTGCAAAAATCAGGGGGAAAAAAAAGTCACATTTTTACCATCTGAACAATCCCATTTGGTGTGCAAGCTGCTGTATGTCACACACATTTAAATGAATTTATTGAACTTCAAGTAAATCACATGAACAAATTGCAAATTAAAAGCATGTACAGGCTTTTAGGATGTTATGCTCTGACCTAATAACAGTTTCTGTTTGATAAAGATGTGTTGTTTCAGAATTTTTATTTATACATATATTATTACATTGTATTATTATCAGTTATAATTGATAGTAATATTTCAAAATTGATGCATCAGCACACTCAGAACAATATATCACAATGTAGTTATACATTTATACATCCCTAGTCATCACAGTAACCAACAAGAAATCACATGAGTGGAATTGGAGGAAAGAGAACAGGCAACAGTCTAAGAAAACAGAACTAAATGGCCTCTGGTCAGGAATATTCACACACCATCTCTCAGATCACTGAAGAGCACTGCTCTGTAAACTTTATGAAGTGGATCTGCTTTTGGTTAACATCACATATGCTGCTAAGCAAATGCAAACAAATAAACAGATAACATGTGTGCTAAAAGGAAAGCATCCCATACTATGCATAGGAAGAGCATACTATGCATGAAGAGGTTAACCCCTTAAAATTCCAGGCTTATTACATACTAAGGCTTATTATTCAGTACCTACAGGAACTTCAGTGCCCACTAATGGGGATTTTTGCGGGTTAAAAAAGTGTGTAATAAGACTTTGGGCCTGCTGGTGGGTTCATGGCTTGGTAGGGGCTTAAAGAGTTACCATTTGTTGGTATATCATTGTCCAGAAGGGCTATAAGCAATCTCTTAAATTGAAATAAAAAAGTAACTTTTGCACCTCATATCTACACTCATTAGTCTTTTTGCTTAAGCAAAGCAAAGAGCAAAGTACATTTCAAAAGTGAAAAATGAATGGTTAGTGGCTTCTCTTGTAGTTTTCTAGTTCAACTTTAATATGCACAGTTAAAGAACTGACCAAAGTAGCAAAATGTAAGTAGGTCAAAGTAGAGTCAAAAGTAGGAAAAAACTCTTTTAATTATAGTGGGGGAACTATAACAATGAATAGCCACATGAAACACAATATTCAGAACTAATAATCAACTCACAGCTTTAAAGAACACTCTTCATCTTTTGTCTCTTTCATTGTTTATTTAATTATCCTAACCCATGTGCAATGAAAAGACAATTCTTAAAATGTACTTGATTCAAACTTTTCAGTCAGTTACACATGAATGAAACATGTTACATCAATACAGCTGCTATCTTAAAATTGATTGATTTTTGGTAAGAATTGAGTTGTGTTTTATTCATATGCAATTGATTGACACATTTGAAGAAAGCTAATTCAAAGCATCATTGTTTTCACTGAAAGAGAAACAGGGATTCCTGTTTTGTTTCATTTACCCTGAAGCAAATGAACACACAATGGTTTAATTTCCGAGTCCAGTGCCTTCAGCACTCACTCCTGTTTTAGTTGCCTTTCAGTTTATGATGGTTGACCGGTCAGAACGGATGAAGACGGGCAGAGACAGCTGAGTTTGAATCAGTGCCGGCCTGAAGTCTTCAGCTCACCAGCAGTCTGCTCTGATCTGGGCTCAGGTGAATATACTGTATCTGGCAGAGTTGAGCTTTATAGAGGCAGAAGCTTTGTTATGGACAGACTAGCATCTCTGAACAAAGCAAAGCAAAGCAAACTTTGACAGTTACTCCACTTTGTATCCTTAGGTATATCCCATAGATTAAATATACAATATATATATATATCTTGACTAAGCCAGCCACTGTGAGGCCCTGCTTTGTTTGAAGTCATCTCACTATGTTCATGTCGAATGTGTCATTCTGAGGATTTGTTGATATGCATGTGAAGCTGCATATAGAAATAATAAAGGTGCTAGGGCAAAAAATCTTACAAATGCATAATTTATGTCATGCATTTTTTTCTACTTGTATACATTGTTTCAGGTGGTGAACCGTGGCTAATAGTGACAGGCCTTTAAGTTAGGCCAATTAAAAAACAACACCTATCCAATAATGCTACCTTCTTCTAGCTCCCCTTTCTAGTAGGATGTTAGCACTAAGTTAAAGGTGATTCACAGGAACATTTTTTGGTTGTTCTAGATCAAACATAGACATTTGGAGCTTACTAAAAGGTGTTTGTGTTTTATTTGAAGCTCATAACAGATATATTACCTTATATATTGTAGAGGTACAGTAAAAAAGAGACTTGGCATAGAGCTGTGTTTTTCAAATCTAACTACTGACTGGACAGTATTTGGCAAGCTTGCACTATATTCAGAGTCAGCGATGCATCTATGACTTCAAGAAGGCCTAGAGTAATGTCTTTTTTTCACAAAGTTGGTCCCATCCATTGAAAATCCCTGTTTCCCCACACTTTTAGCCTTTAAATGGCCAGGGCCCTCTGGTGGGCCCAACATTTTTGCTACACACATTTATAACCTAAGAATAACTCAACTATTTTTCACTGAAATCTCTGTAGTTACAGAATAACAAGACTTGTTTGTTGTGTGTCGTAAGACTGACATTTTAAGTCTGGGTTAATAAGTAAGTAAACTGACAGACAACATTTTGATGTAAAAAATATGCAATATATAAAGTTAATTTAATAAGGTTAATATATCTTACAGAAGTAATTTTTTACTATTTCTATTGATCCATTCAACTCAGAATGTTCTCAGGCTGTAAAAAGTTTGATATGATAATATCACTAATTTACTTATCTGGACATTACTCAAGAAAACACAAGTGTATCAAGTACATTTGACGGATTGCTTTCTCAGTGCACTCTTGAAGACTGAAGTCACTGCGCGAACACTTAGCAAATATCTGTCACTGCTTTGTGCCTTTGACAGTAAAAAGGAACTTTATAAATTAGATGGCACTGTTTATACCACACAATCACACCCCTGTCTTGCATTTGCATGCGTTGAATGCGATAATGTTTGTTCTGCCTGAGATTCAAACACAAGAACTGACAGAAAGACAGTGACATACTACGAGGTACACACTCCCACACACACACACTCAACCGTGTCAAACAATATCAATAACAGCCCACGGTGCAAAATGTTTAAATATTTACCAGCTCAGTTTCCGACAAAGCACACTGACTGTGGCTCCATTTGCATGCTCAACAGTTTAATACAATTGATGGCTGGGTGATAGCCGACAACCTGAAACCAGTGGCACAGAACTGGCTCTGAATCACAAACTGCTCTTGTGTTGAGTGCATCTTCACACTATGCTTGTGCCAAGCTATGACAAGCCTGTCTGTCTAGGTGTGCAGAGTAGAAGCATAGTTCAAAATGCCTAGAGTACCTCTGCCCTGCATGTTTTGTTGTTTTTATTAGATTTCTTGCCATGGACCGCAATGGGCACCCAGCATTGTCAGTATTTATGCCACTAGGTTATGAGTTGGTCATCAAAATGGAAAAAGCACATAAGCCTATATTTATTGATAAAACAACTGCAGTAGTGAAGGTATGCATACATCAAGTTGACGTTTTTGCTAAAAGGCATAGCCAAGCAGCTAATCTGTCAGCTAACTTTGTTACTTTATAGAGTGCTATTAAAAATGTATTTATTTAACATCAAGTCAAAACTTCACATTTTCTGGAAAGGAAATGAAAAATTTCCTTGTACTGTTTATCTGATGGTGACAGTTTTGGTGGTCTACCAGGTCTTGCACAGTTGTTAGGAGTCCTATTTTCTATGTATCTTTTAAAACAACTTTAATTCATGCTGCGGGAACATGGCTGGATTTCTCCTGGATCATCACTAATAATTAAACCGTGCTCTGGGTGTTGTATTTAAAGAGACTGCAAATGACATGTCTGAGAACCCAGCAAAGATAAGCTTAATAGTCGGATTCTCCTGAGCCCCATTGACCTTTGTAGATCCACAGAGCCTAGAGCAAATCAAACTTCATTATTGTCCCTGCCTTTAGTATATTACACCTGCCGGCCCTGTGAGCTGCAGAGGAGGAAGGATTAAGGATAAATAATGAAGATGATTAAATCTGGGTGCATGTGTATGTCTTGTGTTGACATTTAGGAATGCCCTGATATGTAATTACTGGACAGAAGATGATTATCACAATTAGAACTAACTTCAGTAAGAGCTTTGTTTTACAGAAGTTCTTGTAAGAAAAACTAAAGAGAGCTCACCTAAAATGTTTACAAAGAAGGAATACATTGGAAATAGTAATGCATTAAATTTGCCTGGCTCACAGGTATACATCATCTCCATATGAATGAAATACTGTCAGTGTTACTACAAAACCTAATATCTCCAAAAAGGTAACTGTACTTGATCAAGGGCAATATTCTTATCCTCCAATGAACATTTTAACAAGGTATATTTCAAGGGATTTTGGACAATTTCTGTGGGGTCAAATCACCAGAACCAGGAAAAACAGACCGAAAACACCCAGTATAACCTATTCCACTAGTAATTGCAGGATATAATAAACCTAACATAATTCTGCCATGACTGTCTCTTGGAACCTAATATACCAGCAGTAAGATATCATGAGTCCTCACCTTCTATTAATATAATGTATCTTCATCCTTCTAGCAAACTCCAGTCATATAAATACTGGCTCTGCCTCCAGACTCTAACTGGCATACTGCCCAAACTCACGTTGGATTTGCTAACTAAGGATTGTTGGCATGAATCCATTTGTCTTTCCCTTTAAGCTTTGCGGCTGCATTTGTGACCAACAAAACTTAGTAGGGGCCCTCCCATTTAGCTTGAGCTAATCTTTGTGATTTATTTACCATCAGCCGTTTGTCCCCCTGAGGTGGCTCTTACCATCTCTTACTTTGTAGTTCTGCTCGTTGGCCAGCACAGCTGAGAGCTTCACAGTAGTTGATCAGAGCATCAGAGGTCAAATGGACATCAACCTTGAGCAGATCAATGCTTCCAGAAAGTAAGACTGGTTGTCCAGTAATCACCTCGGAAAGACTCAAGTCTGTTTCCTTGTTGTGAATCGCAAGAATGCTACAAAGCACTGCTAGAAGGGCTTCAGGCCATGGAATGCCTTACTGATGCATCTCTGACAGGTGTTCCTTGGTGACATAATTCATCCATACCATTTGGCTTCAGATATTTTTTTTCCATGGTATCTAGCCACATAGAAGTCACATAGGGTCCTAGCAGAAATAAGCGTTGTTGTTGATATTTTATCTTTTATTTTCAAGTCTGGTGAAAATACCCACATACATTTTGGGGTTGCTGTAATTGTGTTGAAGTGTTGGGATTATAATTGTGCTGTGATATATTGTGTTTAAATGCAATGGATGAAACACAATTGAATCCTTTAGTGCATCACTTTTGCTTAGTGTAGTTGCATTTTAATGCATTTTAAATTTCGACACATAATTACTAAAAAGCCCACCCCCCAAAAATTAAATGAAAGAGCGGAATGAGAAGATAGGCCTGTGAGATTTTGAAAGGCACATTTCAGTTTTATTTTTGTTAAATGTATTTTTTTTTATCCCCTGTCCTACAAAAGGAAAAAAAAAAAAAAAAAAAAAAATATATATATATATATATATATATATATATATATATATATATGTGTGTGTGTGTGTGTGTGTGTGTGTGTGTGTGTAGAAAACAGTTTGAAAGGTTTTTAATTGAATTCTGGGGAATCTGTCAGATTTAAAAAAAGACCAGTAGCTGGAGATCTGCAGCCTCTCCTCTTCAGATCCCTCTTGGCTGCGTCCGTCTGTCAGTCTTGCGGGCGAGTGGACCATCAGCAGGATTAGCTGCTTTTATTTGAATTAATAATGTGATATCACACGTGGCTCACACAGGCATCGCACACTTCTGCTTCTTAAGATTAACTACAATGTCAATTTTCCGCCGTTGCTTTGTGCACCTAGCAGAACATTAATTCAGCATTGCCTGCTTATCGCAGACACGCACGTGCACACACACACACACACACACTGACACACACATATAGAGTGGAATGTACAGTACATGCTGCTTTCAAACATACAGCTTAGTATCGGGGGTGTAGTGTTATACATACATCCTTTGGTGTAGGTGTCTGTTATTTCTAGGTTCTTGTTATAGATGTATATATGACAACTAAACATTAACATACACTTCTATGGCTTTCATTCTTCTGGAGGAACAGAATTGTGGGCTCCTCTGCTCTATTTTTCATTGGGGCTCATATAAAATCCTCCACGATATTTGCAGCTGAAGACTTGACTGTAAATAACGCCTGGCCCACACCACAGGATTTATGAAATCCTAACCGATGTCAAAATGTGACATAATGACAGATTTCACTTCAGTCATCAAAGCCCCCACACTGCAAGATTTACTCAGAACAAAGCACCACTCTTTCAGACTGTGCTTGTGAACTGGAGTGAACTGGGAACCAATGGTCCCGACTTTCAAAGTCTTACATGACCTTACATGAAAACAAACATGGCAGATGACAATCAACATTACTCTACTATTTCTGCTATAAGTAAAAGACAAATATGCATTTGTTTTTGACAATATTGATTAAGATAAAATCTAATTTATTCTAATGTTCATTTATCCTCATGTTTTTTAAAAAAAGGTGCAAAACAGGTTCTTTGGTGTCCCATAGAACCACAGCTTTCTATGTGCTACTGCGCTTCTACCACTGTTTGATAGATGTACATGGCTTCCTTTGTTGTTGAATGCAAGCCAGCACACAAGCTCATTCAGAGCACAATTCAGATTAGTAAACTGGGTTGAGCAGAGCTACAATAAAATGTGACTGAAGTGTGACTCACATTCCTATTATGAGTTTGCTTACTAAAAATTTTGACACCAATTGAATGTTACTTCATGTTTATTACCAAATTAATGCAACATATCAAATCGATGCAACAACAGCGAGAAATTGCATTATTAATGGAGAAATGCAGATTAAAAGGGAGAAATAGACATATTTTGTATCAACTTTAAAGGGTAAAAGAATAATTTTGTAAATTAAACATGAGTGTGAAGAGCATTGTAAAAACAAAGTTTAAAGAACTTCCACATGATGTAAAGGTTCTGTTCTAATTAAGCTATGCACCTTAGCCTTTAAAAAAGTGCACACCACTGAGCTTAATGCTAACATAACACTGGAAAACCTGTAGAGGACCATTTACCACTGAGCTCGGCTCTCGTTGGATATCAGTATGTCAATATTTATGATCCAAAGCTGTGCAGCCACGAGTGGACTGTGAGTAGTTGGGGTGTTATGATTGGATTATACTCACCTCACAGCACATAATTTGGGAAAACAATCCTTTTAAGCATAAATAGGGACACTTTTTGTCTTTCAACTGTCAGTCCCTGTGTGAGTTTATCTCTTATTATGAACCATCACGCCTACTTAGATCACAGGGTGCTGGCTTACTTTTGGTACCTAGAATTAATAAAGTTACATCAGGAGGTACTGCCGTTTCATAGAATAGAATGGAATAATCTTCCAGTCAGTGTTCGGGAGTCAGAAACATCCTCAGTCTTTTAGTCTATGGTAAAAACCCACTTGTTTAGTCAAGCCAAGCTTATTCAAGATCTGGGAGTTCACTGGGGTAAACTGGGAGTGCTGGTGCTGCTGTCCTGCTGCTCTCATGCTTTCACTCAAATCTGTTGACAGTGGAGTCAGTGGTGCTGACATCTGAGGAAGTCCTCAGGTCTCTGTTACCTTCTGGCTATCCCTTGAAGTTAGCTTGTAATGGCTTGACCTGCTGTAGTCTCTGCTGCACTCTGTTAACAATATATACTGTAATCAGTCTGTCTTAACAGAATTAACTGCCTGTGTGTCTCTTGTCGAGCTAAGTAACTGCCTATCCTGTGTGATCTGATGCTGTTGCTTCAACTTCCTTGATCAGGTGCCCACTGCTTGTCAGCCTTCTGGACCAATTTGACCACCATGAAGCTTCCTGCTGGATTCTGCTGGATTTTTCTGTAAAGCTGCTTTGTGACAATGCCTGTTGTAAAAATCAATATATATACATAAATAAACTCTGACTTTGGTTCATCATGCGTGGCAAATTGGCCTCAAAACTGTCCAACTGTGCATTTCAAGAGACATTGTGAACCTGACTTATTACAATACATACTTTTGGCAAAAACTATATTGATGTAATATGTTTTATTCATGTAGAAATGATGTACAAACTTTGATCAAATGAATTCAGTGTATTCCTTTATTACTTCTTTAATATACTTACTCCTCTACATATTTACTTGGCTGTACTTTACAGTGTTATCTTCACTTGGCATGAGCCCTTTGTTGGGCAAAAAAGCTAAACTGATTTCAGAACATATGCTGATTTCAATTATGCAGGAGCTCACTAGGGTTTTCAAAAGCATGGCATCAAAAATAGAGCCGTGAGAAGTATGGATGAGACACAAAGAGAGGAAAAAAGAAAAACTGAGAGGAGGAGAGAGAGAGAGAGAGAGAGAGAGAGAGAGAGAGAGAGAGAGAGAGAGAGAGAGAGAGAGGGAGAAACACAAGGCAGAGGTGAAGGAGAAACAGCACATTGTTAAAGATACACCGATGGGATAAAAATCTATTTAGGAGAGGTTCAGAAAAGATTGTTAGATCAATTCTGCAAGGATGTCCTTTACTTCACCGTTTGTCTCCCTAACACTTTGATTTTATCTGACAAATTGATTTCACAACTGCTGAAGGCCATAACACAATATACAGTAATTACTATACAATACACACACACACACCTTCCTCACCTGCTAGGAACCATTTTGTGACATTCTCAATGTGCCAGCCTGAGGACTCTTTTCCTCACTTCTGCAGAATTTAGCAGAAGCTGCAGATTCCCTATGTGCAGATAGAGAGAGGGAGAGAGAGAGAGAGAGAGAGAGAGAGAGAGAGAGAGAGAGAGTGAGAGAAGAGGAGTGCAAGTAAGAGAGAGCAGAAAGAGAGAAAGGGAGAGAGAAAGAAGAGAGAAGCAGAAAGTTGAGTGGGTGGAGAGAAAGAGAGAGAGAGAGAGAGATAGAGAGAGAGTGATAGAGAGAAAGAGTGAAAGAGAGAGAGTGCACAAAGAGAGTGAGAAAGCAAGAGAAAGAGAAAGCAGGTGTTCTTAAGCCTGATTCAGCACCTGAGTGTGTTAAAATATCTAAATTTGGCTGGTCTGACAGTCAGAAAGAGCTGCTTGGAACAGAGAGCAACACTCGGGCCAGAGAAAGAGGGAGAAACCATTTGTTAAAGTGCAGGTAAGTGTGGTAGACCTATATAACTCAAAACGTCATCCATCAGTGTGAAGCAGCGATGCCAGTCCTGTAGCAAGCCTGTTTCCTACTCCAAAAGGTGTGCATGCAATGTGAATGGAAATTAAGGACTGATGCATGTAGAATGACACACCTTGAGTGAGTAATTGGGAATGTGGAGGGAAATTCCCAGGGGGTAATGTTTTGGGCTGATATATAACTAACTGTATACTAACATATACACACTCGTACAGACACAACTAAGTCTATATTTGGAATAATGTAGGGCTCTAAACTAGTGGCTCTCCTCAAGTGGTACAGCCTGGATTTCCAGTTGTAATTGGTCAGCTAACAGATTTCACAGAGTGGGTAGAGTTTACACTGAAATTTCTTTAGACTTGGATTTTGTTCATATATATATATACATACATACATTTATATATATGTCTGTGTGTGTGTGTGTGTGTGTGCAAATATATATGAACTCCAGTTTTTGAAACCCCTGTTATTTTCCTTTGACTTTTCCCTTCCTAATACAAGTAAATTGTATATCTAATGTCCTCAGAAATATCCTCTGAAAAATGATTACCTTGTACTTCATGGCTATTTTGACTGAAGAAATGAAAGGTAGTCTCTGACTTTTGCACAGCACTGTATACATCATATGAGAATGTCATGACCAATGTACTACCAGAAATGATACAACATTGCTAGAAATTAAATGTCTTTACATTAACTTACATTAAAAGTTAAAAACATTTTTGTCTGCTCCTGTAAAGTTACTGTTCTGCAGGTACATGATTTTCTTTTTGGACAGCAACAATATATATATATATATATATATATATATATATATATATATATATATATATATATATGTATGCTTATTTTGCCTTTTTAACCTATTACACACTTCTATAACCTAAGAACAGCTCAACCAGTTAGCATTGCAGTCCCTGTAGCTACTGGATGATAAACCTTTGTATGTAAGAAGCCTGGGATTTTAAGGTGGTAACCTTCTTTAGACATGCAAAGCAAGAGACAGAGACAGATAATGACAGAGAGAGAAAGAGAGAAGGACAGAAGAGTATAAAAGACCATAAAGCTGGGGAAGAAATTTAATGGCCAATCAATTTTTCACAAATTCAAGGCAGAATCTATAAAGTGTATAAAGTGCAACAGAGATCCTCCTCCAGCACGTGCAGAGAAGAATAAAGTGGACTAAATCATTGTCTTGGCATTGACAACAGTGAGGCATTAAATAAAGAGAACTAAAGGAGCAGGGTTTACCCAGAGAAATGACACACAGTGTGAGAACACATCAGCACTGAGGTACATGTGTCAAAGGCATTTTGATCTTGTATTCTGAATGCAGCACTTTGACCTTCAGCACACTGCCCCCAGTTACAGGTAGATCTACATGTTCTTCTTTGGAGCTTCTTCCATGAATTTTGATAGTATTTATAGTCCTTTCTAGTCTGAACACACTGTAATTTAAACAATTTCAAAAAGTTCCATGCAAACAGCCTTTTATCATGTTACCATAAAGCTTTTGCTATGATTAAAGGAATCATACGTTTCTGTACAATCCTGTTCCCAAAAAACGTTGGAACACTTTCCAAAATGTAAATAAAACAGACTGAAATGATGTGCAAATCATTTAAACCCTACACACCTAAAAAGATGGTTCCTAAAGGGTTCTTTAGTAAAGAAAATGGTTCTATGTAGAACACTCAAAGAATCATTTGCATGCTTAAAGGATTCTTTGCATAGTGAAAGCATTCTTCAGATTGATGGAGACGGTGATTTATATGGTTCTACCTAGAAACTCTTCGAAAAGGGTTCTATATAGGACCAAAAAAGGGTATTCTATATTTCTTCTATATTTTCAAAAATGTTCTATATAGACCCATCTATAGCACATTCTCCATCAGTCTGAAGAACCATTTAACGATGCCAAGAACCCTTTAATCATGCTTCATGGTTCTACATAGAAACAATTCCTTTACTAAAGAACCCTCAAAGAACCATCATTTTAAGAGTGTGTATTTAATTGAAAATAGTACAAAGACAACACATCAAAAATGGAAACAAAGAAATTTAAAGTCAAAAGCACCATTTTCAATGTATGTACATGTAATGTTGTTATGTTATTTATAGTGAACTTTGCTACCTGTCACTGCTTAAAGCAATAGAAATAAACAGTGAAAACGAAAGTTAAGACAATGTATTGAGGAAATTTAGTTTGGATGCCTCTGCAATACAATTTTTCTATCTGTAGTTCGGATACAATCATGGACTGTTCTATAAAAGCCTCTGTCCTAACTGAGGTTATCATGATGACTTAAGAGATAAAATAAAATTTCAGAGTAAAGAAGTGTCTGTAATATTGCCTCAGGGCTCCAATCATGTAACCCCTTCACTTGGCAGAGGGTGTTACTTCTCTAGACATTGGCTCCCTGGAAGACTCCCTGGAAGACCTATACACATGAGCCACATTTGCCATCGTTACTTAACCAAAGCCATGGAACCACAAGACAGGCTAGTTTTGGCCACACTGGAGTGACAAGCACAGCAACTCCCTTATCCAGTCTGTGGGTGAGTGGCTATGTGCCACAATTCCTACATGTTTGCTCAGAGGACTAATGCTATGCATTGAGTGCTGTACAATTCTAAAGACTGCTGGCTGCTGAAAAGTCTTTTGTTTGAAGTGGAGAATGTGCTCAGTATACCAGACTAGAGACGGATTGTGGAATGCTCTCACAGCCATGCTGACTGAGCTGTTGTTCTCTGGAAAGGCTTTAGTTGCTCATAGCCTAGCATGGCCAGATGTCATCTCATAACAAGGACATCTGAGGACAACCATGAGAAAATTTGGGCTGATTGTAAGTGGGAATGTAAACTTATTAGGGTGGGAGCAAACTGAGCATGAAAAAAACAATTCACACTCAACTCAGTTCACTTGATTTCTAAATTTTAAACCAATCTGACTCCTCAGGAATGTGGAGCTTAAAGTCAGGAGCAATGATGC
The DNA here is from genome assembly GCF_015220715.1 of Pygocentrus nattereri. Taxonomy (NCBI): domain Eukaryota; kingdom Metazoa; phylum Chordata; class Actinopteri; order Characiformes; family Serrasalmidae; genus Pygocentrus; species Pygocentrus nattereri. The sequence continues at coordinate 16,033,249 of NC_051238.1, read as the reverse complement.
GCTCTTCAATTTTATCCAACAGACAACGAGCCTGTCATTAGCTAATGGATGTAACATAAGTTAGTAAGACTGAAACCCCCCAAAATTTTGAATACAGATTTTTGTCAAATGTGCGGGCAGCACATTCCATGCATACAAAATTACTTCTTGTAATGGAACAACAGTTAGTTAATGTGTTAGTTAATGATAATTTAGTTAAACAAGTTATGAACACACGTGTATTTGTGTTATGAGATCACGTTTGTGTTTGGATGTAGGAAGAGGGAGTACTGAGGGTGCTGCAATTATTGTGCTAAAATAATTTCTTCAGAAATATCTAAAAAAAATGAACTTAAGTGTACTTGATGGCAGTTGATTGCAGTCTCTGACTTTTGCAAAGTGCAGTATGTTACAGATGCGGCAGATCCTTCTTTAAAAGCCACATATATTTCTCTGCCAGCTGAAACACAACTCCTTTGTCCTGCTCCGATTTCAAAGCTTCACCAGCCTGCTCACAATGCAGCTGCCCTATACACAGTGTGTGTGTGTGCGTGTGTGTGTGTGTGTGTGCGCACACATACATGCATGTGTGTGAGTGTGGAGAGAGATAACTTGTTTAGAAGCTTGGCCTGTGTATTGCCACCTAGCTTTTATACATCGTATCCCTCGGCAACGCTGAACTTGCCAATCTCATCTTTCACCACACTATGCTGATAATGTTATCAGACGGTAGTCTGCATGGCTGAGGGGCACAAACACACACATACATTCACAGGCCACGTTAAACCTGCTTTCACTCAGTGTTATCTACAACAAGGCATGTGCTTCTTCCATGATGTGCACATTATGGCAGCGCTCAGTTAGACTGTGTAATTTGGTGAATATGGTAAGAGAGAAAGATAGTCTGAAAGAGAATGAGACAGAGAAAGAGAGAGAGAAAAAACATAGAGAATGAATGAGAGAGAGAAATAGGGAGATATAGAGAGAAAGGGAGAGTAAGAAAATGAGTGAGAAAGAGAGTGAAGGACAACGAGAGAGAGAGATGGGGGGTGAGTCAGATGGTCGGAGAGAAAGAAAGACAACAGAGAGAAAAAGGGAGATGCATAGAGAGCAAAAGAGAAAAAAGGAGAGGAAGAAGAGATAGAAATTAGGAGAGAGAGAGGGAGAGATAGAAAGTGTAATTGTGAGACAGAGAAAAAAAAACACATGAAGATGTAGTATAAAGGAAAAAGGTAGTGAAAGAATGAGAGATAGAGAAGAGGAGTGGAATGGGTAGAGAGAAAGAGAGAGAAAGAGAGAGAGAGACAGTAAGAAAATGAGTGAGAGAGCGAAAGACAATGCGAGAGAGATAGAGAGGAGAGGAAGGTGAGATGAGGAGGGAGAAAGAGAGAGAGGGAGATGGACAGAGAGAAACAAGAGGGGAAAATAAAAAAATAAATAGAAATAAAGAAATGAAACAAAGCGAGAGAGAGAGAGAGCGAGAGAGAGAGAGAGAGAGAGAGAGAATGAGAGAGAAAGAAGAGAAAGAGGGAGAGAGCCTCCCAGTGCTGTTGTTTAAGGACATTTAGATCCACACTGTCCACTGATCAAACTGGAAGTTGTTTTTTTTTTTCAGGTGTGCAGCACTTTTTCCCCTTCACTGTGAGATGGCTCCACATGCAGTTCTGCACTGATCAGCACTCTGGATAAAGTCAGCTGGATGTTGGGTGCAGATGCTTTACTGGTACCGTCATGGCTTCATAAGCATGTGCGACAGTTCTATCCTTCACTGTGGTTCTCAGAACTGCAGGCAGATGAGCTGAATGGCAGTACGCTTTCAAGCAAAACATTATTTCGTTTGGAATTAAATGCTATCGTGCAAACTAAAAACCATTCATCTCACTGACAGCATTAATTTACCTCTTAATCAGATATAAAGAAAAAATGCACTGTACACTTTACTGTATGATTCAGTAAAATGACAGATGGAGAGGGACAGAAAGAAAAAGTGAGAGAGAGAGAGAGAGAGAGAGAAAGAAAGAGAGTTGTCAAGAAGGAGCGTGTGAAAGAGAAAAAAACAGATATTTTTACTTATGTATTAATTTATTGATTGATTTGATTTTTTACTTTTAGCAAACAGATGCTGATTTGTCATGTCAATAAAGCGAACTTGAACTGAACTGGGAGAGTGAGAGGTGGAGAGAGAAAGAAAGAGAGAGAGAGAGAGAGAGAGAGAGAGAGAGAGAGAGAGAGAGAGAGAGAGAGAGAGAGAGAGAGAGAGAATTCAACTCAGAAACAAGCCGGATCGCATGGTTATTTCTGCTTCCCGAAATGGACGAAAATAAATTGCAGCAGACATTACCTCAATCCTTCTCTCTCTTCCTCCCATCCCCCTCAATCTCTCTCTCTCTCTCGCTCTCTCTCTCTGTCTCTCTCTCTTTCTCTTTCACTCTCTCTCTCATTCTATCATTTCTTACCCATTACACAGGAAAAAAATTGGCACACACATTGATGCACTCGCTCATACACACATGTGCAGGAGTTGGTGTTTTGCAGATGATGGAACTTTTCCACACAGTTCATTTCAGACACATTTTCGATATGAAAACCGATGAAAATGTGAAGTCAGCTGTTGTGCAGGAATTGAATCCACAGCTTCTTCCCCGATACTCAGTCATATTCCCATACAGACAGCCGCACATAATATTGGGTTCAATACAGCAGACTGTTGTTGGTTTCAGGTCAGCATTTGCTCTGTCTCTAGCCAGGTCAGCATTTGTGTCTTCGTATATTAACACGGACCTTTTTCATTGGATAGCAGGGTAGACTGCACAGACTGCTCTAAAGGTTGCATTCATTTCTCATCTGAGACACACACACAAACGCACACACACACACACACACACACACACACACACACACACACACACACACACACACACACACACAAAATGGCCATTTTATTAAAAACTAATAAATAACTACCATTTAAAACTACATTGCTGGTGTACAGTTAATGCTGGGCCTAAAGGTGGTACTCATACTGACTCCACATACATTACTATGCCACTACCATGTCATTGTAACTGCTGTGTGGAGAATTATCCACCAACCTGATAATATATGGTTAGAGGTGGCCTTGCAATCAGTAACTGTCATGACTGATGTACACCTTCAATACTGTACAAACGTCAGAGACCACCCTCTGTTTATTTAGTACCTAGTCAAACAGGCTATTATGAACAACTCTAGTTTCTCATCAAGAAAATAAATATTTAAATCCCTCATTTCATCAAATGTGTAGTTGGTTTTATCATTATTCCAAAAGTGTTTTGTATCTCACAGCAATGCTGCTTATTTCCAGTCTGTTTTTTCGTGCATGCACAGACTGAGATATCTGAAAGAAATCTGAATAAAAGTATGTATGTGCTGAGAAATCTGATGATTGAGCTAAAATCCAACTTTCTTTATCAGGTTTGCAGCAAAGCATTTATCTATGAACAAATAAAAGTTTTGCTTGGCAGTGTACTTTCAGTCATCTCAACTCTTTTTCCATTAAATTTAACTCACCAACTCCTTTCCAATGACGTGACAAAGTAGTCTTGGTAGACCATTCCAATTCGCATTGCAAGGACAGTGCTGCTCAGGACTCTCCTTTCTTTCCTGCAGCCAAGCTTTTTAGAGCTTGTGTTCTAGATGCAATTCTGAGAAGCAGAAGCAGAGTGAGCTGAACTGTCACACCTGCTTGCTCATGAAGCTATGACGGTACCAGTTAAGCATCTGCACACAGCATCCAGCTGACTTTCTCAAGAGTGCTGATAAGTGCAGAACTGCATACAGATCCATCTTACACTGAAATTGGAAAAGGCCGAGAAGTGCTGCATACCTGAAAACAAAACGACAACAACAAACCAGCCAATGCTTCAATATTTTAGTTTTGATGGCAGATTGTGTACATTGGTCTTAAACAACAGCACAGAGAGTCTGTAAATACAGATCTCTCTCTGTCTCTCTCTGTCTCTCTGTCTCTCTCTCTCTCACTAGCAGTGATCAGTAGCAGCTTCATTAGCTTGGTGATCGGCAAGCCAAACGGTTACACAGCAGCCTTAGATCTACTCTACTGTTGTCTATAGTCTGACATGTAATCAATGTGATTACTCTGTTTAGAGAGAGACATAGAGAGAAAGAGAGGGTGGGGGGTGCAGTTGGAGGGTGGGGAGAGAGAGAAGCACTCACACTTAACATTGTCTTTCTGCAGAAAAGTGACCTAATTAAAACCCTATTAAAAACAAAATAAATAAATAAAATGAATTATAAATGGTTGAGTTCCATTTGCCTCATTGAATTCCCAAAAATCGAAGTGATAATAATAGGATAAATGTAAAAAAGCAAGTGAAATTTATGGTTTGATCCAGCCTGTGGGGAACCCATAAGGGCTTTCTAGGCCTAACTTTTTCTATGCAATAAAAAAAGCAAACACATCTGTCGTTTTATTTTATTTTTATTTCATATGTTCATTGTATTTACACAAAAGTGGTCAAATCTCTGTTTTATCCTTGGGTTCAAGTGAGATCTCCCAGTGTTTAGGACTTCAGGACCTGAACCAGTAACATAAATAGGAATCATCTTTTGGGTGACAATGGATGGGACCAATTTTGTGAGAAAAAATGCTACGCTAGGCCTTCTGCCACTCCTAGATCACTGACTGTGTGCATGAGCTGCAGTCTGAGCAACGCATTTCAGTCAGACTTCAGAAATAGAAAACATCTTTATGGCAGGCCTCTTTACTGAAGGAGTCACTATAAAACTGCTACAATGTAAAATGGACGATTCTATATGTGTTAAAAGCTTCAAATGTCTATGTTTAAAGGTAACACTTTATTTTGATAGTCCACTGTAGATGCTTTGTAGATGCATAGTCTGTTTTTGAGGAACATTTAACTAAATATCTATTAAATACAACTCAACTTGAAGTTGAGTTTTGTTATAAACCCCTGTTGAAATGTCTCCTGTGTGCCTTGTGCTGCCATTCTCCTCATATTTGACCAAGTTTTGACATTTATGGCCCGAACTGAAGGCCTAGTTCTAATAGCTAACAAACTTTTAATTACACCTTTCTGATTTCACTCCTATATAACTAAGAAAATAAAAATTCCTGTGTATCTTCTAGTTCCTGTGGTGCATTAGCTGGATAATAAGACAGCACTTTGAGTCTTATTGAAGGCATATGGACCCTAATTTAGCAACCAGTTCAAACCACTCATCCCTGCCCCATTTAATGAGAGTAATTTGCCAAAATGTCTCAAACACTGAACATTTTGTTCCAAAGACCATTTCATTTTGATGATAGTAAATTGCCCCCTGGTGCAAAAGTCCTGGGATTATTATCATTATTATTATTTTTTGACAGTTTTCTGCTTTGAAGCCCTGTCTTAAAGATGGAGCCTGTTCCAGGAGATTCCTGGTCCGATGTTCAATCCACTAACGATTAGTGGCAGTGGTTCTGCTGAATGAAAACATGTCATCTGGCTACAGCAGGCCAAGAGGTATCTATCTCTAACCATCAACTCAGAGGCTCATTCCCCCAAAACATTCCTCGTAATTTCTGAGGCTTTCAACCCAGCATTTCCACTGTGTTCCACAATACCACCCTCACCTTGGGTTGGGAACATCCTTAATGGCCCATGTTCACGCAAATTGCAGGTGGCGGTCCACAGGCTTAAGACAGAGCGCAAGCTCAGATCCCATCAGTGAAGGGATTTTTCCCTTTTTGTCTTTATTTTATTTCACATTCATCAAACTGTCCTCCTCTCCATCTCCTCCCTCCTTTCCAGTCCATGGGACTACAACCCCCCTCACACATCTTACTGAAAGCTGCTCATAGTGTGCTGTTGAGCAGGGTGAAACCTCAGACTGGCTTTAACAGCCAGCTGAAAGGATGTACTGCAAATATCAATAAAAGATCACATTTACAATTAACAATTAAACAATAGCTAATATAAATAAATTTGGTTATCATTACCTTGGAGTAAAGAAAAAGTAAAACAGCTAAAATGCTCAATGAAGCAGCTGCCCTTTGGATCCTATTATAAGTATGCATTGGAAGCTGAAACAACTGTCCATTGGCTTCTGTCATAAGTAGGTTCTGAATCAGTGAGTTTTCAGATCTTTAGTATGTTAAGGGAAACGTGTCAAAACTATTGTCTCTGGTAATCAACGGTATGGTGCAACTATTGAAAATTTTAAAATATCATTTTAAGTAAGCTGCAAGAGCTATCTATAGCACCATCTCTGGACAATTTCACACCCGAAGAAGGACATGAATGAAATATTCATTCCAGTCTACTTCACAAAGTATTTTTGTGACTGCAATCTCTTCCCTGATTCCTGCAGAAGTGACATTTTTTTACAGCTGGTCTCACCATTCGATCCCCATTAAATAGAGCAGCCAATGGACACTGATACCAGCAGGAGTAAAATGGCTGATTACAATCTCAAACTGTTTACTCAGAATTCCCCTAACTCATCATGCACTCGTTAAGCATGCCCCCACTCATTAGAAGCCTCTGCTTCATTTCTGCAGCAGGCAGCTTGGTGCGGAAGCTGGAGATCCACTCTGCAGCTCATGACTTAATGAACTCATTAACAAACTGAAGAGAGGCGGGCAGAGACCGATAGAGAGAGAGAGATGCCCGCAGACTGTTGGCAGCATGCTCTTCACATGAGAGGAGCAGTATGTGAGCTGCCTCTGCATCTTCACTCTCAATCTCTGAAACACATTATGCAGACCTACAGGTCAGGATACAAGCAAACTAAGACATTCAGAGCAATTTAATGTGAAATGTGCCATTCTAGAGAACCTTACCCAGTAAAAATAGTTCAGAATAGTGGTGATAGGAATCAGGTATCCAAACTGTTTCATGCATGTAAAAGCTGTATTACAGAAATGTGGTATACACAATATTTACAAACATGTTACCTGTTGCCTGAAAGACATATCGCTGCTGTCGGAATACAACCTCATATGTAAAATTTTTGTAATTTTTCAGTTTTTGACATAATTTGAAAATTCCTTTTGCCGTTTACATTACAAGTTTCATGATGAATTTACCAAAAGAAATGGCATAAAATGACTTGGTGTCATGATTGGCTCCTCCTACTCCATGTGCTTTTTGTTTTGGTCTTCCATGTGCATTTGTTTTGGTCCAGCCCCCTTGTTTAGTGACTCCACCCCTGATTGTCACCACCTGTTTTCTGCCTGTCCCTCGTTATCCCTGAGTTATATAAGTCCCGTGTTTGCGCTTTGTTTTTGCTGGTCTTTGTCTGAACTGTTATCTGCTGTGTTAAATGTTCTGTTTGTTCTGCTCTGCTTTACTCTGCTTGTTAGACCCCTAATATCATACAGGGCTCTTACTTGGCCCCTTTAAATCACTACTGGGATCATACAGGCCCCAGTATGACTAGTCTTACTTGGACTACCAATAGATTTAATAGAGAGAGTTAACATAACAATAATCTGTGGTATACTACGTCTAGTTATTTGCATTATTTGCAATTAAAGCTCAGTTTCTTTCTTTTTTACAGTGCAGCTCTTAAGCTGACTCTTTACTTTATCATGTGCGGAGACAATGTATTATTAAACTTTCCTGTAAACAGAAACACAGAAAGGGCGTACACAGAAAGATTAGGCATGTTCAAGGCATTTTTGCATGAAATTAACATTATGCATGACATTCAGTATCACAATCTGGTAGTTTTAATGAATGCAGCCCTAGATTACATGTCTGTGGGCTATGTTATTGTGGCATACTCTAGTTTTTTTGGAAATGACTCTGACATATCATGACAGCTTAGTGTGATGGACTGAGTGAAGCAGTGAAGGCCGGAACAGAGAGTGCTCTGGGAGTTTACAACTGACAAATGATACAGGACCACATATCATCTATGAGAGAGAGAGAGAGAGAGAGAGAGAGAGAGAGAGAGAGAGAGAAAGAGAGAGGTGGGGGTATGGCAACTGTAAACAGCTCTGTAGTTCTGACTGTGTCCTAGGATTAGATTGCTATGACCTGTGATTTTCTAATTAAAGGAACATTTCAAATAGACTAGTTGAAATGTGTAGGTCAGCATGCGAGCTCAGTGACTGAGGCAGCGCTTTTACTAAAGCATGATGGCCATGGCCTGTCTCTGATTCCTGTTTAGACAGTGCAGTGGATGTGAGGCAATAAAATTCCATTTGCAATTTCATGCATGACTGTGCAGCCTCTGCTAGACTTGAGCTGCAGTTTTTCAGCAAGACAAGCATGTAAACCTCAATTACTGAGACTTCCCTCTCGCTCTGAACATGGTGGAAAGGGGAATCACTATTAAATGGAAACCAAGTGACTGTAGCGGCGTGTATATGTGCGTGGGTTTGTGGGTTTGTGCGTGTGAAAGAGAGTGAGAGGGAAGGATGAAGGTTATTCCATAAAAGGAGCAGTATTAGACTAGGCTACTCTGTCTATTCCAGCCAATTGTTAAATGATATTCATGTGAAATACTGCTGTCCTTCATCACTGCTTAAAGCAAAACTGCACACAAATGTAATAGTTTCTTTAGGTGTTTATATACTATAATAATAAAGGTAAAAAACAACATGATTGGCCACAGTGAGCCTTGGCATAGGCCTCTTTTCCACTGCAGGGCCAAATGCTTCTGAGCTCAGAGGTTAACCGTCCCAGTGGCTTTTCCACAGGGACAAAGAATGCTTAAAAACTGAGCTCAGCCCCTTTTTTTGGCACTATGAGCTCACTGTGCTCAGGGCCACAGAGCTGTTTGGATGATGTAGCTATTCAGCAATTGGTTCTATGTTTATGACGGTATTCTGTTGCATTATTTCAAACCTGAAAATAGTCAAATAAATTCATTCATACTGATACTGAATAAATGAAAGCAAGGCATGTGCTGCTAACTCTGCTCATCACAGAACACAGGTTAGATTTTGACAAAGAAAAGCATTACTGGCACAGGTTTATACGACAATAATTCAAATCTGAGGAAGCAAAGTCAAGCAGCTGATGATAAAGGGACAAAAAAGTGAAATTCTGTTATGTGACTTCCTAGTTAAGTTAATGCTAGCTTGCTCCTCTCTTCTAGCTATCTTAGCTTAAGTACAGAGATCCAAACAGCCCAGTAGATGTTTGATTCGACTGTACTCCTCTATCACAAATATAGACAATACAAAACTTATAACAGTGAGAGCAAAGTCGACAGATTGGCGCTTTAGTGCCAGAAAGCCAAAATCTAATCTATTCTGTTGGGTTTTATGCTGTAGTTTGTTAGGCTGAACTAATCTGACCGTACAATGCTTCCCACCACAGCATTCGGTTTCAGCAAACAAATGCTTAAAAATACCTGCTTACAGAATAAAGACTCATCTGAAAGCACTTATTCAAATTTACTTTGTGCTGTAACCTGTTAGGCATTGCCAGTGCAAGCATAGTAAGCTGGCTACTGATTCAACCCATCACAGCAGTTTCAGTAAATGTTGCTTAGGTAACACCTGTTGAGAGGATAAAGAATCTGAAAGCATGCTGAAAGACTGGTTTTAGAGTGAGAGACGAAATCAAACATATCCTGTGATGGTTGCTGTGCGTGTATCAATTAGCATGTTAGGCCACTCATTTATGTAGCTTTCATCAGGATTTCCTGGTTCTGTTTAGTTGCACAACAGAAAAAGAAACCATAACTGGTCTCATGAGTCCATACCAACACAGGACAGCATAGTACAGCCCTGAGAACCATTTGGCTTTCCCTGTTACTGTCCTGGAGGGATGGAATATTGATCTTCTGGGTTATGCTGTCATCCTAGAACAGGATTTAAATGCAGATGTCATTTCAGTCACTGTTCCTATAGAAACACCAGCCAGTTGAACAGTCTATGTAACTGAAGCGCCTGCTAATAATAAACACTTTTTCAAAGTCACTTAGATCTTTCTCTCTTGCCATCTTGATGCAAGATTGAGGTCAGCTGTCCTACTCAGCATTTTTAAACAACCCACAGAGCATAATAGGATGTTAATTGCTTAATTGTGTCATGCAGTGCACCTGTCTGGAAGCATCTGCGCTCGTTATGTTTTTCTACCATTTTATTAAAGAACATTTCTTTGATTTGCCATATAAATATATAAGACTGAAACCTTTCAGTGAAATGTAATCCACTGAAACCATATATCCAAATATGGTTTCAATGGATTAATCCAAGCCAAGAAACATTAAGGAACCTTTGTTTTTAAGAACATTGCATTAAGGTCTGCAAATGTGCATGTGGCTGCTTCAAAAACTGAATTTAAGTTGCTATAGGAGCCTCATTAAATCAGACAAGATCTGGTAAGCTAAAGCTTACAAATAAAATAAATAAATAAATATCAGTGCAGGTATTATGTCAAAAAATAATTTCCATGACATTCTGAGTACATTTAGGCTTGCTGTGCTCTCTGCTAGAAATCAGAACTGCAAAGATTGAGAAAAATCACTTCAGTGGTATCAAACTACACTGATTAGGAAGTTCATAAAAATACTGATGATTCCGGCACCATAATCAACTAAAACATTGCTCAAAATGGAAAAAGGAGGGAATTAAGAATGATAAGACAAAATGCCACAGAACAAATTCTGTTTTGATTAAGTTTTAAACATTTCAGCTTGTAGAACTGTTTTCTGCTATTTTGTTAAAAATAAGCACTTCCATGTGACCAAAACAAAATTTAATATGGTATGAGCTTATAAGCTAATATGGTATCATAATGCTTTTTAGTTGCACATTTTAAATGTGAATTTTGAAAAAAAAATAAAACTCTTCAGATTTGTGCTTAGGTGAGACAGAGAACATATAGAACAAAGGAAATGCACACTTTGAAGGATGGACATGGGCTTTAGAGTAGATCCCTGTAGTAGAAGTTTGTGACAATTTCTCATGAAGCTGTTATTCCACAGGCAAGGACATATACTACACCTCATTAGCAATACCAATGATAAAGTGAGGGCAGCTAATTAACTGTGAGCTCTGCTGTTAACAAAATGTATTCATCTATAAGCACTCACATGATGTTACATGTGTCCCATGGTGAAAATGATAAATTCACAATATATCATGATATTACAACATCCTGCTGAGAAATTACACCCTTTGTAATATTTGCAGTGCTAACAGGTAGTCTTGACAAAAAAGGGGTTTTGAAGCCATCATGTTTTTTTAAGATGTTGGGTGAGAAACATCAGACCTGTAGCTTTAAACCATTTCATTTACTTTTCAGAGCCAGAACTGATGTTGCAGTCATCAAAGGTTTGCCAGTCAAACCGAATAGCACTACACATTCAAGCTGCAAGGACAAAACACACACACACACCCACCCACACACACACCCACACACACACACACACACACCAACCCCAGGGCTCTGCTGTTTAATGTATTGAGCTTATGCACAGCGCCATAAAAAAGAAAGGAAGAAGGCTGCAGGTACTGCAGGGTGTGGAAGTATGTGTATGTGTGGGAACAGGACTGAAGGGATGTGTGCGTGTGTGTGTGTGCGTGTGTGTGCGTGTAAAGGAACTGAGTAAATCTACTTTAGTGGTCTGCACTTCAGCAGGCAGCGGTAAGTGTCCCCCACATTTCCATACCAACCTGCAGCACTGTATCACTGGCTCTCTACTGGAGAGCTTTCAAATGCTAAAAGGTAAAACAGATGCTGTCTATATCATCGCCATGTAAAGAACAGTATCAGTAGAAAAGCTGGCTATAATTTGAAATTCCTTTTCATATAAAGACTGTGCACGCTCATACAAAGACTTAAGACGCTTAATGTCACACATGATGATCTCGCTGAAATAAAGCCATTCAACTGCTGCTGCTCAGTGGACTGTTCGAGGCCTAGATTAGCCTGAGTAGAGAAGATACCAAAGCAGTTTGAGCTGGGAAATCATACACAGTAGATGGTCGGCACAGAGTACTAAAGGTGGATATGTTGTGACTTGGGAAAGGGGTATTATGAAGGTAATAATGCTACCATCACTACTCTGCAAAATAGGGTGACTAACACCTATGTGTTTCTGTTAACAAGGCAACTATAGTGCTAACTGATATATGTCATGTAAACCAGTATACAGCAGTGGCAAACTGTGACTAGATGCTAGCCTTCAGTTTAAAACATCCAAATAAAGGAAAAATCATCTCTATAATGATATTAATTTCTGCTAGCACCCCTATGCAATTTAGTTATATGCTAGTGCTAAGTTAATAGCAATTTGCACCAACATTTTTTGGGGCCATGCTAGATTAAACACACATTTGAAGCTTGTACAAGGCAAACCTTTTTTTTTTGCCTTATAACCTTTTGCCTTATATTGCCTTTTGTTTTATATTGACTCCTTCAGTAAACCATGGCAACAAAAAACAACTATAATATGTAGAAGAAGTCTTCGGTTCTGTATCGATTGCCAGTCAAACTAATGGAGGTCCTTACCTAAGAAGAGATTGAAAATTTCTTGAAAAAGAGACTAAAGCCTAATACACAAAGGCATGGCTTCAGTAGTTCTCAATCCAGTTCCCAGCAAGCCCACATATTTGACTGATTTGAGAGCTATCAGGCTGGGCTAGGCTATGGTAAACACAGAAGGAAGGCTGTACTACAGAGATAGCAAGGAAAACAGTGAAGAGCAGGCACATGGTTAGGTGCTTAGCATAGGTAGAGAATCTAAAACGAGGAAGGACAAATAGCTAACAAAAAGCAGGATAAGCATTAAGGTTAGACAGAACAAGAGCAAAGACTAGACAAAGACTAAACATCATATTAGTAAGCAAGGAATATTGGAAGTGGATCCAGAGTCCAGAGGAAGGGCTACAGTACTGATAAGATCGCAGGTGGGGGCTGCAGTTTCTGCATGTATCTACTTCCTTGACCAACCATTATCTTTGCCTCATGGTATATCCTATCTTGGCTATCATAAAGAGTAGTTATGAATAGTTTAATAAATATAACTAACTTGCACTAACTTAGTCCAATTGAAACCAACTGAGCCTTTCCATGCACTTTCCGATGCACTGATGAACAGAGACCAGCTCAAACAAGGCACAGCCAAAACACAGTGCGGTAGGGAGAACTGTCCAGTGGTGCCTAGCAAATCCCTGCAGAGGGGAACCAAACCAAGCAGAGACCAGTAGAGCCCAGCCTGGTGGAAAACTGCCCAGTCAAGTTGAATGGAGCCATCTTTCTGACCCAGCATGGCTCAATCTGCCTGGCCACTGATTATGAACCAGAGGCTGAAATGACAGCACCTCACACTGCTAATGACACATGATGGAGGAGAGGGGGAGAGCTCAAACACACCTCATTAACTACACACACGCATACACTCTTGCACAGAGGAGGCCTGACCAGACTGGACCTTCACAGGAGGTCAATGAAGCAAGAGCAGCTTCTCAATCACCTCACAACAGAAACACATCATTAACATCTCTCTCTGTCTCTTCCCTCTCCCCCACATGCACACACACCTCCATTTACATCTTTATAACCGTGTTTATAAGCACACGCACATAAATGGACAAACAGATCTACTGATGATATACTTCAGGTTTTAACAGTTACAAGCCTTGATCATTTGTCTCCTGAGCTGGAGAGCATTTAAATGCAGTTTTTGTCACAACTGGAATCTTTCTTTTATCCCTCCCTCCTTCATCATTCTCTGCTGTTTTTTTCTACTAAAGAACTTTGATAACCTTCACATTATAAAAGCTCTTGACCTCACCGCCCTCAATCACAGTTTATCATCTCCTCTTTCTTATCTCTCTAATGAGGCCACACACTCTGCTCACAGATCACATACCACTATAGTTTTAGCTGGATGTACACAACACAAACCATACTGGCTTCAAACACATCATTGTAATGGCGATACCAAAAGTATGATTCAGTGGAGCAGTCAGGGGTATCAAACTGTTCCTTCTGGGCCACAGCTCTGCTGACATTATCATTTTGAATTCAACTGAGGCCTTGCTAATTATCTGAATGAAGTGTTGAATCAAGCATTTTTAATGAGGCAAAACCATAAAAGCTCAGAACTGTTCAGTTCACTGATAGCAGGTGTATTTCACACCCTCCATTCAATTTATACCTGCTTGAACAGAATAGTGTTTTAAAGAACAGTATTTTTCTCTACATCTACTAGCATTCTTAAACACGTAGTACAAATTGCATAGCTTTACTACAGTTAGTATTGGCTATACAAAAGGTCCAAGTATCAAGTCAAGTCAGCTTTATTGTCAATACTACAATATGTACAGGACATACAGTGTACTGAATTTGCATTACTCTCAGACCCCATGGTGTAACAATAACATTAAATAGATGGGGTGCAAAGTAGAGAGAGAGTTGAGCCTGGTGGATGAAGCTGTCCCCCAGTCTGCTGGTCCTGGCCTGGAGACTCTGCAGTCTTCTTCCTGATGGCAGCAGGCTGAAGAAGCTGTGTAGTGGGTGAGTGTGATCACCTGCCATGCAGAGGGCTTTCCGGGTGAGACGGGAACCGTAAATCTCTTGGTGAGAGGGGAGGGAGGTGCCAGCAATCTTCTCAGCAGCTCTCACGATTCACTGGAGTGTCTTGCGCCAGGACACGGTGAAGGTGCCATACCACAAGGTGATCCAGCTGGACAGGATGCTCTCGATGGTACCTCTGTAGAAGATGCACATTATGGGTGCTGGGGCTCTGGCTCTTCATCTGGCACATAAAACCAATATTACTAGAACAGCTTTCCTCCTTCTTTGCAATATTGCCAAGTTAAGAAATGCACTGGTTTTAGAGGATGCAGAAGAGCTAGTTCCTGCATCTTTTACCTTAAGGCTGGATTACCGTAATGTCCTGTTGTCTGGATGTTCCCGCAAAAGCCTTAACAAGTTTCAGTTAGTCCAGAATGCTGCAGCTAGATTCCTCACAAGAACCAGAAAGTCTGACCATATCAGCCCAGTTTGCCTACACTGATTGCCAATAAAAATTCTGCATTTAGAACAAAATTGTTTTACTGATTTAAAAACACTAAACAGCCTCTCCCCTCAGTACCTGAGTGAACTTAGCTCTTATTACGAACCATCACATCTACTTAGATCACAGGGTCCTGGCTTACTATTAGTACCTAGAATTAATGTTTTCATACAAAGCCCCCCAGCTTTAATAATCTTCCAGTCAGTGTTCATGACTCAGACACAGCCTCAGTCTTTAAGTGTAGTCTAGTGATGGTGCTGTCGTCCCACTGTTCTCACACATTCACGCAAGTGTGTTGACGGTGGGGTGGAGGAGAACTGATATCTCAGGGAGTCTTCATGTCTTTGATACCTTCTGGCTGTCCCTTTTAGTTACACTGTAATAGCTCTACCTGCCAGAGTCTTTGCTACTCTCTGTTTACACTGTATACTGTAATCAGTCTCTCTTAACAGAACTAATCATCAGTGTATCTCGTTGCCAAGCTGAATAACTGCTCATCCTCTGTGGTCTGATAGCTGTTGTTTTATCTGCCTTGATTGCATGCCCACTGCTCACCTGCTTTCTGGAATAGTTTGACCACAGCAGAGTTTCCTTTTGTATAATACTTCGCCCCACCTGCATTCAAAGTGTTTATTGTCATTTGCACAGAGGAAACAGGTTTCCTTATATACACAATGAAAAGCTTACTTTGCTCCTCACTAAGAATGCCAAATATAACATTAAAAATACAAAAGAGTATATATACAAGCATATATATTAAAAGGTTATTATAAATTATAAAGGTTTTTAAATTTACAACAGGTGAACCGACCCTCCTGATGATACTGCTGCTGTGGGCTCAAACTATTTAATACTACTTTTCCCCTTTTCTGTATTTTAATATTTTTACCAATGATAAAACATTATTCTTTGTTCATATTTCTCCTCTGTGAGGTAACACTTTATTTGGATGGTCCGCTGTAGATGCTTTGTAAATGTTCAGTACATCCTTAAGTAACATTCAACTAAATATATTTCAGTCTAATATCTTTAAGTTGAGTGTTATTTGGATGGTCCACTGTAGATGCTTTGAAATGCACAAGTAACATTCAACTGAACATCCTGTAAATAAAACAAAACTTCAAGTTCAGTATGAATGATTTTATTAAATCTAACCCTAGCCTAAACCTAACCCTAATCTTAACCTCAAGGCAAAACCTACACCTACTCCTAACCCTTACCATAACCATACTGTTATTGATAATCAATTGAACCTCACCAGAAATTTTGTGACCCTCTGTTATTGTTTTGCTATCCAGTGTTAACCAGAGGAGGACGGGTTCTATGTTTGAGTCTGACGGTGTTATCCTCCTGCTTTTAGCTACTTTTTCTATTCCACTGTCACCATTTGCTTGCTCACGAGGGTTTGGAGCTGGATTTTTCCGTAAAGCTTCCTTGTGACAATGTCTAAAAAGCACTATATAAATTAACTTTGTACTTGACTTGATAAGCTTCCATTAGTCATTGGCTACATTAGCCTTAAATCTTGAAGCAGACTTCAGACACGAAACATGTCTTGACTGATTGAATACATTTGCCATAAGGGTAAAAATTATGCAAATCTGATTTTTAGCTGAGCCATTGCTTTCAGGCTAGAGGAAGTAACTGTGAGGGCTAAGGCATTCAAAAGCATGTGAAGAGTGTGGGGTCTCCGTGTGGAGCTGTAGAGGGCTGAAGTTAAAAAGGGGTGAGGCACAGTGACATTTAATGCATTGGAGCTATTTACACTGACATTTTCACTCTTCTGTTTTGTGCTAATGCCACAGCAGCTAGCATGATGACAGCTAATGCCACAGTGAAGCGGCCTCTCCACCATTTGTCTCCTGCCACCATAACAAGCTAATTAGAGTACAACACATTCCGACCACTCCATTGGCTACCGCCTCACTTACGACTCTGACAGTGCTGATAACAGCAAGCCTCTTCACTCAGACAGACACCCATACCCATGCACACTCACACACAGAGCTCCTCTCACTTTAGACATCTACAGCACTGGAGTAAAGGCTAACTATATTTAGCCTGACTAAAATGATGATTTCTATGCAAGGTGCATGGACCGTCATTGGCAATAACAGACAGCATATTTATGTTAGCCTACAGCCTGTGTTTCACTGCTCCCTTCAGGATTACTTTTATAAAAAAACAGATAGTTTTAGTTCTAAAATCTGCTTGTGAAATGCTGGAACTTTAGGCATGAAGTTTTAAAGAATCATCATGTAAGTACATAGAGAGTGGCCTGGGTGCTACAGTCTACTGCAGTGGTCACCAGCCCAAGTCTTGGAGATGTACTTTCCAAACACAATGTGCTACACCTGCCTCAGATTCCTCAAAAAAAAAAAAAAAAAAAAAAAAAAAAAAAAAAAAAAAAAAAAAAAAATATATATATATATATATATATATATATATATATATATATATACACACACACACACACACACACAGTAACGGGGAGCAAGGAGGCAGAAACCAGAATAAACACCAACACAACAAACATCCAACAGAGACAGATACATCAAACAAAGACCAGCAAACACAGGGCTTAAATACACAGGGATAACGAGGGTCAGGTGAAAACAATCAGGGGTGGAGTAACTAAACAGGGGGCAGGATTAAAACCAAAACAAACGCACATGGACTAAACCAAAACACGAACACATGGACAGGACTGGGAGGGGCCAATCGTGACACACACACACACCATTTTTAATTACTAAATTAATTGCTCAGGAATTTTCTTTTATGGCACTGTACAGCACATTGGTCAACAATTTGTTATTTTGAATGTGCATTATAAATGAAGATAACTTTTGTGATGTGGCAGCAGGACACAGATGCATGCAGATCCTAAACGGTAGATTGTAACATATAGATATGGCACAGGCAAATGCATGGTCGAAAAGGAGTCCAAGCAGGGGTCAAACAGGGAAACATGGCAGTCCAGAATATCGCTCGGTATGCTCTCCTAGACGCAATACTTTGCACTATGCCTATGTTAAGCCATGGCTTAAATACTAAACCAAACCCTATTCACCTGACCAACACAGGTGAATCATATTAGAATTCTGGGGAACGTGAACGCTGATAGGTCTGTGAGTCCGAATCTGAAGTCACATGAACGTGCACAGAATCCTGGGAATTGGAGTCTGGATAGGAGTTCTCTGGATACATGACAACTTTGTATTTCTTTGGAAGTTCTTGATTGGCTGGATCATATGCATTAGTGTTAACACAAGAGCTGACGGACAGAAAAAATAGCCTACTAACCTCTAGCTCAGCTTGAAGAATAGACATTCCATATTGTTCTCTTTTTCCCCAGCCAAGAACAGCTCCAAGTTTTCTGTTCACTGTATAATACGTAATAATAAAGATTTTTTTTATAGTTGTGCAGCACTAGTTTCATCTTAAAATCATCTTAAATTTAGTCAATACATCTAATATTTCTCATTTTGAGATTCCTGTATTTCTGTGCTATTTTCTAGTTTTAAGTCTTTTTATTTAGAGAAGTTGCCTTATTCTCTTCACGGATAGTTTTGTTTGTTTCAAGCATTATTTCTGAAACAAGCAAAAGTATCTGCCAATAGAACATTGCCATGATTTGTTGTAATTAATGCTATTTTGTGAAATACATCATATTCTGTCTTATATGCGCTTCTTAACCATGGTAATATCACTAGATGGCCTATTAAGAGGCCTTAGAGTAATGACTTGTCCAAACATTAAAACATGTAAAATGAGTTTAATTTTATGTTATACTGTTGACTGTCGGCTATAAATTTACAACCTTTTTTGCACTTTGTAAATAGCCAAACCTACTTTATATGGAGCTACTTTTGGTGTATTATTTGAGCAGCCACTCCCATCATTCCCCATTCTTACCCCATGTGAATCAGTCAAGTTCTGTGGTAAAATTACATTACTCCACCTCCCCATATTAAACAGTGAATACTCTAGTGATATACACTAGATATTTTCTAGTGATATTTTCACATATACACTGTGAAAAAGTATTTGCCCCTCACCTTCCCTCACCTGATTTCTTCTATTTTTGCTAATTTGTCACATTTAAATGTTTCAGATCATCCAACTTCTTTTAATATAAGATAAACAGTAAATGCAAAATGCAGATTGTAAGTGATCAATCCATTTATTAAAGATAAAGATGTATTCACAACCTTTATTACCAGTGTGAAAAGGTAACTGCCCTCCCATAAACCTAAGAACTGGTTTTGTTACCCTTGGCAGTAACTGCAATCAAACATTTGCAACAACTTGTTAGGAGTCTTTTCCATCACTATTGAGGAATTTTGGCCCACTGTTCTTTTCAGACTGGTTTTAATTTGGCTAGATTAGAGGGTTTTGTTTCTTTTGAGTAATTCAGAGGGGGACTGTAGAATGTAGTATTAGCTTTATGCCAGATGTAATACTATTTCAAAAGTCTTCGGGGTCTAGATGTTTTTGACAATTGCTAGACGAGCCTTTGTGTTCTTTTTAGTCAGCAGTGGTTTGTGCCTTGCAACTCTCCCATGAGTGCCATTGCCCAGTGTTTTTCTTACTGTGATCTGCATTCTTCTGTGACTTCCTGGTGAGTCGTCAATGCACTTATGGTGAAATTTTTTTGGAAGGTTCACTATTGTTTTTCTCCATTTGCGAACAATTGCTCTCACTGTGGTTCACTGGAATCTTAGAGCATTAATAACGGCTTTGCAACCCTTTCCAGAAACAATGAGTTTGTTTTGCATCTGTATTTGAGTCTTTTTAGAAGGAGGCATCATGTGCTGCTTTTTGAGACCTTCTAGCCTACTTCATGCTGCTGGACAGGTTTAATTTAAGTGATGTTTAGATTTAACAAGTCTGGCAATAATCATGTCAGGGTGTGGGTAGTGAAATTGGACCCAATAGCCAATTGAATTTGGTTAAGTGGTTGATTCAATAGCTAAGGGGGCATTTAATTTTCACACAGTCAGGGCTGAACAACATGTTTTCTTAATAAATGAAATTTTTCATTATTAAAAAACAGTATTATATGTTTACTTGAGTTATTTTTATCTAATGTTAAAAGTATTTATCATCTGAAACTTTTAAGTGTGACAATTATGCAAAAAGAGAAGAAATTGGAAAGAAGATAAATACTTTTTCACAGCACTGTGAAGCGGCATAGAGGATGTGTGTGTGTGTGTGTGTGTGTATATACTTATAATAGTTTAACTTTTTTTTGAGGATAAGTTTGAGCATCACTGGTTTAGCCTCTTGGAGTTTTGTTGTGTTTGAGAAAGACTAACATCAGAATGTAGGTGCTGGCTCTTTTTCAGCACTATTCCAAACAGGTTGCATGGTTGCAGTGATGTTTAACAATCAGTCAAAAGATCCTTAGAAACACTTCTCACAACACAAACATACATCCATAGCGCATTTATAACAGATGTCTGACTCGAATACATATTTTTCATGTTGCTACCTGTTCAGCAAAGAAATGTAAAGAAGTGATGGAGAGAGGGTATAAAAATGAAGAGAGGCAGTCAGAGAGAGAGAGAGAGAGAGAGAGAGAGAGAGAGAGAGAGAGAGAGAGAGAGAGAGAGAGAGACAAAAACACACATACATATGCTCATCATCAGCTGTCAAAGAGCTGAGTGAACACAGCAGATGGGCCTCCCTGTGCACTGATTGGCACAGTATGTATTTAATAAAGAGACACAGTGATGCGTAAAACTTTATAATGAAAGAATAGCAGTCTAACAAGTTTAAACATAAGACTTAAGGAAGTCATGGTGCACATGTGTCAAATGATTAAATGGTCATACACACCATGCTCAGTGTTGATTTCAAGCAACTTTTAAAACACCATAAAATGCCACAATGTACAGTTCTTCTTTAATCAACTGTTATAGTGCTTGTGTTGTGGAATATTAACAGGTCCATATTCTACACTGTCCTTGTGTTGTATTTCTTTCTTTCAACTGTTACGACATCCCATTCTACATCCATGGGCATTAATGTAGAGTTGGTACTCCTTTGCAGCTATAAAAGCTTTCACTCTTCCAGGAAGCTTTCTACAAGATTTTGGAGTGTGTCTGTGTGAATTTTTGCCCATTCATCCAGAAGAGCGTTTGTGGGGACGGTGATGTTGGACGAGATGACGTTCAGGTCAGGGCTCTGTGCGGGCCAGTCAAGTTCGTCCACACTAAACTCACCAACTATTCCCTTATGGACCTTGCTTAGTGCACTGGGGCTCAGTCATGCTGGAACACAAAAAGGGGCTTCCCCAAACTCTTCCCGCAAAGTTGGAAGCATACAATTGTCTGTCTGTGTCCTGGAGTTATGCATTACTTTTCATGTGGTGTAATGCCTTTTTGTATGGAACACACTCACAAGTTTTTTTTTTTATTCCTATGACAGTAGGTAGCAGCAACACACCAGCTGGTGTTAAGTTTGTCATGCTGCCCAAGCTGTCTTAACAGTCAGCATGAAGGCTTTGTTTTGATGTCAAAGTATCTATAGCCCAATTGCATGTGAGATGCGCTCTGAAGACAGCGAGATGTCACATCTATTGCCAAGATACCCACAACTGACTGGTAGCTGTCAGTGTCAACTATTAGTGTTTTTTTCACACAGAAAATGTATTTTAAGAAGGCTACCAGTATGTTTGGTAAAACTACAATTTTTGCACTTCTAAATTAATAGAGTTTTAGTATTAATTCATCTTGAAGAATAGCTTACATTAGTAAAACTTGCTCGCAGACACCAGCAACAGAACACAAAAAGCAGACTTTAGGTTTAATGAAAAGCTGAAATGCTCATTATTCTAAGAACAAGCCACTGAGAAAGCACAGGGCACGAACCTTTCCATATGCTGTAAAAACAAGGCCAAGATCCAGCATGCAGCCAGACAATCCTAGTTGAATGGGCAATCATATGTATAGATGTACTCACTGTTGTGACATCACCACCATGTTGACCTATTCAGATAAGGATACATGTCACAATATATCGCATTTTCTGTAAATAATTTATATAGAATGACAACATGAAAAGATGTTTTATCACATTTAAAAACTCAACAAATAAAAGTTACTTATTCATACTTGTTTATTTCTTTTACTTTTACTTTTAATTTTCATTTCAGCAAAAAAATATGAAATACTAATGTGTAAAATGTAAAAAGGTTGATAGAAAGCATTTTTTTACAGGTTGAGATCCAGCAATACGAGCTGGTGAACTCTTTCTGGTTTAAATGATGACCTCTGACATGACACAATGTTCCCTCTTGTACTGACTGCCTCTGATGGAGTACAGTTTGGAGCTCCTTTCTGACGGGCTTGACTGAGGGGTCTTTTGCTACTTGTTTAAAGTAACTGCTCAAACACCTTCTTTTCTTAGCAGGAAGCTCTGGTTCATATCTTGCAGCTGTAGCAGATGGGACCCTCCATCTACTCCTCCCTCTTGTCTTTAATGTATATGGTTTTAAACCAAGGGTAAACAAGAGAAGGCATGTCAAGCAGCTCCTCTGTGGTCTGGCTATCATACTGTTTATTTAAGTAGTTAAGAATGCCCTCTTTGATGGTCTTGGTGAGCTGGGTGATCCTTAAGCTTGAGCACATGGTTATCAAAAAGGCAGAGAAAGAAACATTGCTTCCCAGACAAAGCATCTGTCGAAGTTCTGTCGAGTTAGGAGATGTTGCATTTTCTTGTCAGCATGGAGGACCTGTGAGAAAGCTTTTTCATGCTCTATGACCCTTTCAGCTATTAAATAAAGAAAGTCCCACCTCTTAGTGTTGTCTGTAATTAGCTGATGAGCAGGCAATCCCAGTTCTGCTTGCACCTTCAATTTCTTGCAGACACCAACTTCTTGTTCCACTTGATGTAGTTTCACACTTTGCTCTGTGTAAATAAAGGAGAAAATAAATGCAACATATGTATATTTATACATTACATTTTACAGGACGGGTAACATATTACATTTTCTATCAGAATTTTATTTTATGAATTATAGTTTATTGGTGCTGAGATGGAGTTTGCATGTTCTCCCCGTGTCTGCGTGGGTTTCCTCCGGGTTCTCCGGTTTCCTCCCGCGGTCCAAAGGCATGCAGTCAGGTTGATTGGACATGCTAAATTACCCCTAGGTGTGAGTGTGTGAGTGACTGTCTGTGTCTGTCTGTCTGCCCTGCGATGGACTGGCGACCTGTCCAGGGTGTTTCCTGCCTTTCGCCCAAAGACTGCTGGGATAGGCTCCAGCACCCCCCCCGCGACCCTGACGGAGAGGCGGATTAGACAGTGGATGGATGGATGGTGCTGAGATGGAGTTTGCATGTTCTCCCTGTGTCTGCGTGGGTTTCCTCCGGGTTCTCCGGTTTCCTCCCGCGGTCCAAAGGCATGCAGTCAGGTTGATTGGACATGCTAAATTACCCCTAGGTGTGAGTGTGTGAGTGACTGTGTGTGTCTGTCTGTCTGCCCTGCGATGGACTGGCGACCTGTCCAGGGTGTATCCTGCCTTCCGCCCGAAGACTGCTGGGATATGCTCCAGCCCCCCCTCGCGACCCTGACGGAGAGACGGATTAGACAGTGGATGGATGGATGGTGCTGAGATTCACACTACGGGGAGGGAAAATTTATGACTTTGAAAATTCTTTACAAAGTCAGGGGAAGTATTTGGATTTAAAGCTTTTAAAATGACATTTAAATATGCAGAAACTCAATTGCAGAGATATTTTACCATGCAAGTCTGTTGCTGTAAAAACTAAAATGTTTTTATACCTTAATCCTCATGACAGTCTAAAATGAATCTTACATTTAACCCGTCACAATCATTACTGCACTTCATTACACAGGATGCTTTGCACAACATGTCACCTGGCAGTGGTTTTAATTACCACAACCAACAAGCTTACTTGCATTACCACTTGCCAGAAAAAGAAACAAACAACAAACATGCCATTCAGGTTTCAAAATGCGCTGTATTTTTCCTAAATCCCTAACTCGCTACAAATGGTATTTAGAGCTCAGTCTATCCGTTAAAATTAACCGAGCTCTAAATACCATTTGTGGTGATTTAGGGGTTTAGGAGAAATACAGCTTGACTTCTTCAGTAACAAATGTTTCACTTAAAATGAGACTTCAACTACACTCCCCATTCACCCAAGCTTATGCACATCACATCACAACAAACATAGTGCGTTCAAGACAGTAAAGTACTATGTGGCGTACTATAAGGTTTATTATTACTGAAATCTTTTCATTCTACTGGATGTTCTTTGTGGCGTCTCTAAAGTGACAGACTAAGTGATCCTTACTCAGTCCCCATGACTCAAGACCTTCCCTGAGACCGCTGGTTATGATATGTCCTGTCTGGTCATCTGGGAAGTGTCTGCAACCATCAACTGCAGAGTGTCCAGTCTGGAATTAAGTATTTTGTCAGGCTCATATAGAGATGTGTCATGTATGTACCTGTTGTTGTAGCGCAGTACATTGTGGATTTTCTCCTCTACTTTGGCCCAACACTTCAGATAACTTGAGTGAAGTATTTTCCGTATTGTCTAGCTTGGATCAAGAGTTAGCTACAGTTGTGTAAATTAGGGCCATGTCTTTGCAGATGTTAGTTCCAATGACAGCTGTTATTTGGCAAAAGCCTCTTGCAGTGTCTGAGTCTTGGGGCTTGTTTTGAACACTTGTGGCTCTCATCTGAAGACTGTACTGTTTGACATGATTCTTATATAAATGGTAAAAAATGCTAGGGGTATTTGAGTCTGTAAAGTATGGCTTTCTGGTCTGTCAGACTTGTCAGTCCCAAACCATGCCCATGTGACAGAAGTCGAAGCCCCTCTTTCAGGTACAAGCTCCTCATTTTGTCTTGGCTGGTCGGGTCCTTCTCTTATTCAAAATGACCCTGCTCTGCGTCACATTCTCTCACCTCCATGTTTGTTTGTGTTGCTTTAACAAAAGTGTTAAATATATAGAAAAATATTGTAGTTTAATAGTGTTCATAGTGTTTTGCAACACAATGAAATAAACTATAGAGCATAATATGAAACAATAGACGTTTTCTGTTATCAAATGATGCATATATTTATTTCATGCAGTCCTACTGCCTACATAGTACATCAGACTCTTTTTTACAAAAAGTAAATACATGTTCCATGATACAGGCCCTTCAAAAGGTCCACAGAGATTAACAATGACCAACAGTGTGACACACCTACAATAAGCAGGTGCCACATGGGATGTACAATAAATAAAACTGTTTGGGGTTGGACTGTTAGCCGAAGTTGATAAGAGGACAGTGAAATCACCTGAGCGGGGAGAGTTTTTCCCACAGGGTACCGTTCCAAAGGCTGGCTCCTCTCACCGATTTCATCTTTAACCATCATAAGCGAATGAGCAGCGCTGGTCTCAGAACGTCCTGCGGAGTGTTGTAGCTTTGCTCCCTTAGGTAATACAACACACAATACACATTTCTCTCCATAGACCTTTCTCCAGCATGCTTTTCAAGAAGATTAATGACTGTCCACTTCTCTCTTTCTCTCTCTCTCTCTCTCTCTCTCTCTCTCTCTCTCTCTCTCTCTCTCTCTCTCTCTCTCTCTCTCTCTCTCTCGGGAGAAAAATGTGCATATATTTGCTCATATCCAAGCTATGTGTGCAATTTATGTGATGTTTCAGAAAATATGTGCTAAATATGTCTAAATCTAAAATATACAAATTGCAAATATGTCAAACATTACATTAAAATATAGAACAATCATCACATACTTTTGAAAAATACATGAAAACATCTTTTCTTTGTACAGGGGTTTCCTCTCACTCTCTGCTTTTCTCTTAAAGCATGTATTGTAAAGACTCAGGTTTATTGTATATATTACTGGCAATGCCACTACCAATTATATTAGTAATTGAGTAATTACCAATTATTTTGATTATTGAGTAAGTAAACTATTTTAAAAAGTCCACATAGTAAAAAATGACTTATGTTATCAACAACCAACTATGTACAGCTTTTCAAAGATTCCAAAATTTCCTTTAATGGAAAAAAAATCTATATATATCGAAAGTCTTTATTTTTCCTTGTGTTGCACTTTATTTGAAAAGCATTCTGGGCTGAAGTACACATTCTAACTTCAACATGGATGGATGTGGCTAAAATATTGAAGGCTAATAAGAGTGAATGTGTTGCTTTTTATGATAAAAAAGAATTCAAAGCAGATTAGGGTTTGGTGGAGTGGGCAGAGGGCTGGAGCCTATCCCAGTGGTCATTGGGTGGAAGGCAAGATACACCCTGGACAGGTCACCAGTCCATTGCAGGGCTCAATCAGGTTTCATTAATCATGTATCATTATTAATATGGCCAACAAATCATTGATGATTCCATTTTAGTCAATGAATTTTTAAGCTTAACTGAGAAATTGTCTGCCCTGGGGTGGACTGGCGACCTGTCCAGGGTGTTTCCTGTCTTCTGCCAAATGACTACTGAGATTCAGCTCCCCCCATGACCCAGAAGGACAAACGGCCTAGAAAGTGTGTGTGAGTAATGGTCACAGGCCTAATTAATACATATATCTTGATATCGGTCATTTCTTTATTCTTGTCATCAAACAATACAACTTTGTTACCATAATAATTGTAATCAAACAATACAAACATTAAAGGAAGGCACCACTGCTACTGGCTGCTCTTCACACTGAATGAACTCACAGCACCCGGCTTTAGTTCAGCTTCTTTAATAAGTCCTTCTCTGCACTTATGATCCAGCAGGACCTCTGGGGAATTCATCTGCATGTGAAATCAAGGCAATTTCATCCACATGCGCTTTGTCAAGAGAGTATCCGACGGCTGGCACAAAACAGCTCCAAAAAAGAGCATGCAGCGGTTATGGCTGCAGCGAGCTCCTGCAGCATGAGCTGGAAATTAATGTCTGGGGTATTGTGAGGTTGGGTTTTGTTGACATGAAATGGAGCTTTTCTCATGTCTCAGCCAATGCACCAGTCAAGCCTTGCAATTATATCATGCAGAAGCAAATACAAAGCGTGCCCACACACTGTTTTTCACTTCAGCATCTCCCAAGGTGTTTTATTTTAAGCAACGTCATTAAAACTCAACTAGTTGGTCTTAAGGTGGGTTCAGCCAGTTCGTTTGGTTTATTAGCAGCCTGTACAATTAGACGATATGCGGATGGGACGCAGCCACAGGCAATATTATACACAGCCATGAAGAAAACTGTGGGAGGATGCGAAGATCCAGAGAGAGAGAGAGAGAGAGAGAGAGAGAGAGAGAGAGAGAGAGAGAGAGATAGAGAGAGAGAGAATAGTGCAGAAGGATCTGTCTCTCTCACTAATGAGATTCATTTTCAAGGTATCACTACATATTTACCTGGAAATATCCACTGCTCATAACCAGATATGCACACATATGCTTTTATGGCATATCAGGACATGGGGTTCTACATTTCATTACTGTCATAACAAAACATTGTATCTTGAAAATAAGAAATGTTCTTAATTTTTTAAAGCGTGTTAATGCATTAAGATTTCATTCCCACTCATTTTTACTATTTCTTTTCATCATTCATCATCAATCAATTTTAACACAACATTTAGGGTAGCTGGCATTTTCAAATGATGTAATACAGAAAAAAAGTGTAATTTTTTGTTCTATTTTGTTTAACAGAATCATCATGCTCGTTGTATTTAAACTCAGCAAGAATTACAGTAACACTCTTAATTAATTTTTCGCTGGAAACAAAGGAATAATTATTAAAATGCCCAATAGAAAATTGTCCAGTCAGGATTTTTTTCTGTGGTATCTACGTAGATCCATTCAAACTAGCTGTCCTATTGGTCAGGACTTTAGGAGCTGAACTCTAAAGGCCTCAGTTCACCAAAAGCACCATGTTGCTTCATGTGGCATCATGTAGCAGATACAGAACAAAGTATAAACAAAAATAAAATAATTTTGTTGTGGCACTGACCTATAGACGACTTGGTCAGACTCTGAAGATGAGACTACACTAAAGAGCTTTTCAGTTTGGTAGCTGTGACAGAAGAAGATGTAAACAACCTGGAATTAGCCAGAAATAAAATCGAATACCTTTCACCAAATGGCTGAAAAATGCTACAGACTGGCTGGAGCAAAACAACAATAATATTAAGCTAGAAAAAAAATTGACAAAACTGAGCTAAACTTGATATTGTGTCAGTTTTATGGCTCAGTCCAGTTTGGTCAGAAGAAGATGCGACTACATGTTTGGCAAATAGTATTTGGTTAATTTCTGGCTAGTTCCAGGTTGTTTAGGTGTTCTTCTGTTACAGCTGCCCACTGAAAGGCGTGCTCAGTGGTAATGACAGTTTCGGAATTTGGAGAACAAACTACTGGTGGTGCAGCGAGTGAGTGGAGTTGGTTACTATGGCGTAGCAACAAGCTGCTTGTTAAAGAACTACAATTTGGCTGAAGGAATTGCTAACATTAAAACATTAAATGTTCACAGCTAAATTTATGAATTTCTTACTTTATTTACTGTTGTATAAAAGATGTTGTGTGTTAATGTGTACACACACACACACACACACACACACACACACACACACACACACACACACACATATATATATATATATATATATATATATATATATAGTGCCAGAACAAAATTACTTTACTATTATTTTTACTCAGTTGTATTATATTTTGCCTATGCTGGAACATGCGTATAGCTGGAGCAACTGGCCATGTAATTCTATTGAAAGCTCCATGACATCAGCATTCTTACTCTGAGATATTAGATAAACATGAGCCATGAAAATGTAGGAAACCAATCCACACATACATCCAAACCCAATCCTTAACTGAAATTTAAACCGGAATGTGTGTGCATTGTTTGTTTGGAATAGCAGTGTTCTCATCATAACAGCTATGTTTCACTGAAATATTGCCTTTAAAAAAACAGTGCATCATCAAACATGAGAGTAATTAATAAACATGTCACTATTTCTCTCCTAGCCATCAGGTTATGGAGACATACGCATCATTCTGTGGATTCAAATTACAATTGCTTTGAGAGGAAGATGGTAATGAATGAATGAAAAGTGCAATGACACACACATACACACAAAAAAATATTTATGTGTGTTATTGTTTACCACCTGCTTCATGTCCAACAGGGGTGGAAATACTTGTATATTGTTAATATACTTAAATTAATGATTTGATGAAAATGTACATAGCGTTCCACTCATGCTAGATGAGATCAGTCAGCCAAGAGCTACGAGGTTAACATTGGTTAATATTGCTAACATAATAACCACAAAACTAATCTCAGCCCACTCAAAGCACATCCTGGTCTTCATTAAGGCTGCACAGACTTGTTGATGTGGTTTAGTGCAGAGTATTACTTAACACACACACAGACACACGCACGCACACACGCACGCACACACGCACACATTTTCTAAGCCGCTTCTCCCTCAGGGTCGCGGGTATTGCTTAATGCAAACTGTAAAAATAAACAAAACTTCACTGTATAGCTAAACACTTCAGACAGTCTCTCTAGACAAGTGTCACACAGGCATCTGGACACTACAGATTTCATGTGAGATTTTTGTTGTTTCTATTTATAAATATATACCAGTTCTAACAATTTAAGATGAACAGTTATTAATAAAAGGAAGCCACAGAAATCAGTATGCCTGTACGATGTACGAAAGTAAAGAGGAGTCTGATTTTGGCAGAAATTAAGAAATGTCTGTAAATAAAAGCAAATCCAGTACATAAAGAATCACTCATTGAAAACAAGCTAAGGCCAAAGTTAATGTTGTACATCAAAGTGTTTACTCAACACTTTGTTGGGCCCGTCTGGCTCAAGTTGGGCTGGAGTTCTCTAATGATGTTTATGAAGCCTTTTTAAATGTACCCAGATGGAATTTCTGTTTTAACATGATCTTTTATAATTAGAATATTTTTTTTGTTTATTTTTAGTCAAGAAGAGTTTTACTGAATGAGAGCATTTTAAAACATAAATACTACATTTTAAAACATGAAAGCTGTCTGTGTTAGAAGAACATTTGAGAGGAGGGATGTGCAGAGGACTGTAATAATGGCATTATTAGGGAAACATCCCTGTTTGCAGTTTTCTGTTACAGTGTTTTCACTCTTCTTTTCTCTCGTTTTTATCTGACATCATATATCAATGCTCATTTTGCTGATGTGCAAATGCTTACATTAAAATTAAAGCATATGAACTGTACATGTTACTAGTCAAACAAAAATTTTGGAAGAAATTGCAAAGGAACTCCATAACAAGCTGAGCTGAGTCCTGGATCTATACATGCTCAGCCGATGTCTCTGGTTTGTGTTTTACTCCAGTATCACAACTTAATATTTTTACATTTCCAACAGGAAACAACATATTTTTTACTTATTTAGTTCTTCGAAGTACTAGCCACAAATATCAACAGTCAGGAGATTTTTTGCTTTTTTTTTCTCTGTCCAATGAGTTGAGTTCCTGTGCATTAATTTAAAAATCTATTAAAAATTTTGTCATCGGAAAATGAAATTTCTCACCATTATGCAAATGTATCTTTGTGCAATGATGGCTACTGCTGGTCAGTTGCTAGACAACACACACTGCAACACAAACCACCAAACAAAGAAAACTTTGTAAAAACTCCACTTTTACTTCTGTATAATTGAGTACGTCTAAACGTGGGCACTGGTTTTCTTTCAGTCAGGTACACGTTTGGCTCCATATTTCACTTTTAACTGATGTAAGATTTTGAAGAGTACTCATACTTTTTCTTAAACATATTTGCTGTGCTTTTTCCACACCTCTCACTAACTGGGACAAGAAGAGAGATTTCTGTGCTCATACTGCTGCTCATGCACATCTAGTCTCCCTAGCGAAACTTTTTCCTCACCTTAGCAAATGATGATGGTGTGGTGAATGCAGGCTGTGGTCTTACTGCTCTTTCCTCATTCTTTGCCTTGTTAAAAGCTATTTAAATCTTTATGTTTATGCTTTGAAGGAACAATAATTGGCGTTTAGTGGCATTGCACTCACTTACTGGACTGTTGCACTGCTTTTAAAAATATGACTGCATACCAGGCCACTGTCAGACTGGCTAGACTCAGGGCTGGAACAGGGAACAGGAACTCTTAGAAATTAGACCACAACGGAAAGGAGAATGGATTTTGTGGCTAATGAACATGTCTGGGAATAGGAGATAAGAACTGGCTGAGGTGTGGAAACTTTAAACACCAATTCTACTATGCTTGTCTATTTAGTTCAATATATACAGAACTTTGCTGACACTTTGCTTCCACTCACCATTAGTTCAGTACTGAAGGTTCTGTTTTTAGTACCTGTTCAAGATTGGTACTAACAGAAACTCAGCTCTAAGTGTCTTTGGAAACACGTACAGCTGAAGCCAACAATAAAAGCGAATTCTTCACTCTTCTAGGTGACAATAATCTCAGTAATCACTATTACATGACTGGCATGTGCACCAGAATGTAAACTTCACTATTAACCATTTGCATCCAAAAAGGTTGTAGAATAATTTGTTGGTTTGTTGATTGCTATTTTTAGTATTATTACTTTGGTAAAAGTTCACTAAAGTGTCAAAATCTAAGAATGTTATTAGCATTTGTGCTAGCCTCCACATAATAAGTGTTTCTGCTCATATTTTCACCCTCGACGGAGAAAACTATAAGCTTTGCTTGATTCAACATATAATTATGAGTAAATGTAGATATTTTTGTGAGTGCATGCTCATAGAACGGTGCGGCAACTTGTTTCATATTCTTATTCATATTCAAATAGCAAGCAAGGTAGGTAATTATACAAATTAGATGCTTTAGAGTGACATAAAATGACAAACAAGATTGTTAAATGCTTAATTATGGTTATTGCTATGGTTATTGCTGTCTCAAAACATACTAGAACTAGAACCACGATTACCTGTCCTTCCAGTTCATTCCCTTTGAGTTATTGTTTTTAAATGTGCTGCAGAAAAATGCATTTAGAATGTCAATAAACAAACAAACAGTCCGTAATTTTTAGCAGTTAGTTTTCCTAACTGATAGCAACTGAATTCACAACTCACACTGAGATTTCAGAACCTGGATGGTAAATTTTGAAGAAAAAAAATAATCAAAATGAAAAAAGAAAGTAAACTGAAATCCCAAACTGTGTTGATGTATTCTTCTTATTATTATTCTTCTTATTTATTTATTTTTAATTATTTTAGCTAAGAGTTTTTTAAAAGCTATAGTTGGTCTGTTTAAAAACTGTTTATTTTATTAGAAGATCACTTGTGAGATGAAATCAGATCAGTACTTACCTCATATGTGCTGATTTGAATTTTTCAAGTCGACTTAATGAAAAAAAAGGTTCACTCTGTGGCATGATCAGCTATGAAGTTTGAAACAGGGAGTCAATATCACTTAGCAAATTTTTCTTGCAGTGCTTTCAAAGTAAAAGCTTCTCAAGTTCTAATGGATCCAACTTCTTCAAGTGCCATTTATGAATACTGAACACTGATCTTTTTCTCAATACACATTTAATCTACACAAATAATCAGAAACGATGGTCATATGACAGCACATCAAACCCTGCTTCAACCTCAGAGTAAGAGAGAGAAAGAAAGAGGGACAGAGAGAGAGAGAGAGAGAGAGAGAGAGAGAGAGAGAGAGAGAGAGAGAGAGAGAGAGAGACAGACAGACAGAGAGAGTGTGTTTGTTTTGCTCTGATTAGTGTTTACAGATGGACCCTGGGCACAGAGACTAGCCGGGTGGCTCTGAGTTGGCTGAGTGCAGAAGGCCAGAAAGGCAAACATCTGCACTACCTCCCTTGGGGCCTACAGACATCAGCACTGGCCAATTTGTACACTACTCTCCCTGCTGAGAGCTTTAGGGGGGAATGTGTGTGTCTATTCATGGTCAAACCAGCCATTGCGGTTGTGCTAGGAGGTCAAGCACAGTTATGGCACTGATTCTGTCATTATTACAGTCATTCCTTTATTGCCACACTGAACAACAATCACAAGGCTGCAATGTCATCCACTGATGTTTAGTAGGAGGTTTACCTGGTCTTTGACTGAACAATATTGTCACCAGCTGCTGATGATTTTCCATTAAAAATCCACTTTCCTCCAAGTGTTTATCCTGTTATAGTGTTAAGCCATGGCCCACTGGTGAGACAGAAATCAATCATAGCGTATATACAAAAGTATATCTGAAGCATTACAGATCCAATATAGGCAAGCAAGGTGCCATATTAAAGCTTACATTCTCTGCTTTGTATACATTTTTTTTAGTTACATTAGAAAAACAACTATTTTGATCACAAAATATCTTGCCACGAATGTTTTTGTGACAAAATATTAGATGTATGAATGTTTGTATGAATGTTCGTATTTATCATAAAGCCAATTTTTGGTCAATGTGGACATATTATACACCAAAGGAACTGAGTATAGGAACTTGTATCTGCTGATACAAGCCATTATACTTTAAAAACTGTCAAATTAAAATCAAAAGAAAAGGTTATTGCAAACAAGAGATATCTCCCTGGCAACACAGCAGCACTTGTGAATAACGGCCGCTGCCACTCACAGGTACGTCTCACACACAAACACTTCAAGTTATAGAGATGCACATCTGAGGACGCGGCATGTAAACAGGAAACTTGCCTCAGAAAAGTACATTTGCTATGTACGAAATAGGTGCATGTCATTAGTTTGTCAAGCAAGGTACAAAAAAAATATAAGATGTTGCCATAATATATAGATCAACCATATATTTTTGGTGCAGTGGAAATTAGTCATATACATGTAGGACAGGCCCCAGACTTCGTAAACCCAGAGACCAAGAGGCCACATGGAAAAGACAAAAAGGCCACATGGAGAGGCCACTAGGGGTGCAGAACGTTAGCTTGAATTCACTTGAATAACTTCAAATCAGTAGGACGAATCAACTAAATTTTGGATGGTGAAAGTAGAACCCTGGAGTCACTAAAATATAAAAAATGGCTTAATTTTTCGTTGTTTTCATCATATTTTGACCATTCTGGATTCATTCCAATATCTTTAAATGTTTTCCATTACAATTTTTCAAGGCTTTTCAGTAACATTACAGCATGAAATTCCTTCTAGTTTATGTACTGCTTGAGCAAAGCAGTGTGTAATTTCAGGTGGAAAATTGAAAAAAGGAACTAGGATGTTAAAGGTTTATAGTATATATGACCACATGAGCTAAACAATATGATATTGTGTTTGTTTTAACACATTTTCAGCGAACAAATGTCCAGAAATGAGAGAAAACATGAAAAACCCACAATGTCAGAACCAACAAAATGGTCTTGATTTTGTAAAGTTCTTATTATATTAGCTCAGGCGCAGTTCTGAAGGATAGCATGCATTACACCATCAGTTTCAATTTTGGCACCCTAAGTTGATCTCTAGGGAATATTTAGACAGCCTGCCTAACTCCTGCACTATAACATGGAGATAACTTACATGGGCTCATGGAGCATTTTTATATTTGTGGTAATCTTCATGAAGTACCAATTAACCCCTTAAATGGCCAGATCCCACAGGCTGGCCTAAGGTTTTATTACATATTTCTATAATCTAAAAAGTCCCTGTAATTACTGTATGAATAATAGACATTAGAACACAATAAGCTTGAGATTTCAAGTGGTTACAGCATGGAGTGTTTCAGGAAGTTCATGGACAATTACATTTTTTGTCATATGAACATAATATTACACATTATATTTTTTTTAATAGTCATGCAGTGTATATACCCATTTATTTTTGTGGGGGTTTGGGGCTTTGTATTAAAACAAATCTGTGCCTGTGTGTGTGTGTGTGTGTGTGTGTGTGTGTGTGTGTGTGTGTGTGTGTGTGTGTGCGTGTGTGTGCGCGTGTGTGTGCATGTGCGTGCGTGTGCATTATCTTGGAAGCCCGTCTCTGACAACCACCTGCTGTTCATCAGGAATCAGGTCGCTCAGAGATATCAGCAATTATGCCTCTCAGAAATAATCTGCAAGAATTAATCATGCTATTAACAAAGAGGGACACAGCTAAACCCGTGTTTTTCACACTTCCATTTCCGTCCGTTTATAGATACAAAAATCATGTCATGGTGGAATGTTGCAGCTGTGATTTATTTTCAGTTTTAATTCCTCCCTGTGATTAAACCACACTGTGCTTCATGTAGTGATGAGTGAGTGAGTGCATCCATGAGAGCCAGGCAGATGAGGAATAGTGGAATGTATTTGTCACAGGCATAAGAAAACCTCTCAGACATTGTAACTTTACACACCAAAGAAGCAATAAACTTAAAATGAACTAAATTAACTTTTTAATTAACTAATTTAAATAGTTTTTTTTTTTTATTTAACATTTTGCTTTTTTAAAAAAATACAGTATAAACAATGAATCAACTTTTTAAAAGTTCAGTTGGGCTAGAAATCCATCCATCCACTCATCCGTCCATCCATCCATCAACAATGCCTTATTTAATAATATATGTTTAAAAATGATACAAGGTTAGTCCACTCATCATTGAAACTTGTCATTTGATTGACATAAAAAATTAAATATGCTAGATAAACAATGCAAAATACCCTATTTATTACTAAAAAATAGATCAAATCCCTCTCGTAACTTTTTGTTACAGCAACTGCTCATTCTCTGTTTTGTCCACTGACCATCCAACAGTGAGCAAAATATATACATACGCCATACGTCATATAAACCACTTATCCTTCTGGATAGCAGGACAAAATATGTGATTTAAATAAAGTATATTGTTCTGCCTCTCCAGCTTTTGCTAGACTGATAATATCCAAGAGAAAACTTTTGTGATTGTCTTATTTTTTTTCGCGCTTGTTGGCAAACTGCCGATCCTTGGTCCATCTTTGCTAGTAAAGGACGCTGCTTTTTCTACCAAATCATGTTTACAATCACCTTTTGGCATAAACTGTTTCAAATCACATCATTAGTTAATTGTTTTACCTCTAGATATTATTACCTGTAGATATCTAGAGACTCGATATCTCCTCTATGCTTCCAGCCATCACATAGATTTACTAAACTCTATCACTAGCACACCTATCAGTGGAGGTCTTGGATAATGACTACAAATAATACTGGGCTTCTTTGAAGAGAGCTGCAAAATGGCTAAACAAACACACTGACAGACATAAAATCACTGCTTATGTATTAATGTTGCTGGTATGTATTCTAGTATAACCTTTTATTCTAGCAAATACACTTGTTGCCTCAAAAAATTGCTTTGTAAATATAATTTTCCTAGGTGCCTAAATCTTTTGCCCAGTATATTCGGAGCATCAGCGTCATGTTTAAACCATGATTTGATTCCTGTGTGCTTTGAGCTGCTTGCTAACAGAGTAGCTATAAATATTCAATCAAAGCCTGTCAGTGTTTCATCATGTCCAGTACATACTTTACAATATTTAACTGAGCATGCTGCAGAGGCTGCTGTCCTGCAGATCAGAGGGAATATACAGTATACACACAGTATATACACAGTATACACAGTCTAAACACGCTCACATATCAACATCTTTTCCAAAAATCCCCCTGTTACAGCAGCAATTACATGAAGAGCTGTGATCTTGAAGGTAAATACGTTTATCTACTGAGTCAGTCATTCCATTCTGCATCCTCCCACCTCTTCAACCCCACCCCTCATAACCACTAATCACACTCAAGCCTGCCTTCCGGCGAGAGGACAGGGTGTGTGTGTGTGTGTTTGTGTCTGTCTAGGGCTGATGGAGATGTTACATCAGCTGACAGCGGAGGCCTTGGAGCAGAAAGTATGTGTGTGAGTGTGCTGTGTCTTTGGCCCTTTGTGTACTGGCTGTGTGCTTGTGTGTGTGAGCTCTGTGTGTTGACTGTAGGGGATTTAAAGCAGTGTATGTGTGTATGTGCTGCATGTGTATGTGTGCCCTTGTGTGTATGTGTTAACTGTAGGGGCCTTAAAACTGTGTGTAAGTGTTTCTTGCACTAGTCATGGTTACAGTGTGTAATCATCCAGTTGAGAGGTGACCCAAAATGCCCAAAATGTTGCTAAAGGTTAATAAACATCTCCAAGCTGAATATCAGTCAAACATCCAACGTTATTTATATTTCAGAACAAAAAAGCAGAAAACATAAATAAAAAAGCCTCAACAACTAAATATGATATCAAAGTTTTCAGTATTTAGTGTCCACTCTTTGCCTTCCATTTTTCTGATAGCCCTTTGTTTTAATTTTCTTTTTATAGTTTTTATTTAGTTTTTTTGTACTTTATACATCCTTTTAATGATCTGTTTTATTTCTTTAATCTATTGCACTTTGTATCTCTTAATTGTATATTTTTGTTATTATTATTTATTGTTTTAATTTTTTTTTTTTGCTATCTCTCTATCACTGCTGCGGAACAAAAAAATGATCTCCAAACCAAACTGTTGTGTTTGATCTACTCATACCAGCACAACACACACACTAACACACCACTACCATGTCAGTATTATTGCAGTGCTGAGAATGATCCACCATCCAAATAGTACCTGCTCTGTGAGAGTCCATGGGGCTCCTGAGCACTGAAGAACAGTCCATTGCTGGAAGCACTCATGCAGCTCCAGACCATGATGCTACCACCACCATGCTTGACTGTAGGCAAAAGACTTCTTTGGTTGACCCTGGCGAGGCCTGTTCTGAGTGGAAACTGTCCTGGAAAACTTCTGCATGTCCTTGGCCACCTGTATGTTCTTTGCCATTAGGTGAATATCCAGTGGCCAGTGTGAGTGAATTGTACCCAAAACACCAAATTTAACAGCCCTGCTCCCATTCACACCTGCAACCTTGTAACTCTAACGAGTCACATGACACCAGGGAGGGACAACGACACAATTGGGCACAGTTGGGACATGTTCACTGTGAGGTTTACTCACTTGTGTTGCCAGCTATTTAGACATTAATGGCTGTGTGTTGAGTTCTTTTCAGAGGACAGTAAATCTATACTGCTAAACAAGCTGAACACTGACTACTTTAAATGAAATTATATCCGAATTTTATTTTTATAGTGTTGTCCCATGAAAAGATATAATAAAATATTTGCAGAAATGTGAGGGATGGACTCACTTTTGTGAGATACTGTACATATAGCTTCTTGACAGCTACACCACTAGCACTGAGTTGTCTTCTTACAGTGGAAGGATGTACAGAAACACCTGTAGATTCTTTTAGCTCTAAGGTAAGAGTGGAGCTTGATTCTCACTTCTGTCTCAAAGATAAAAGCTTTAAGTGCTGTTTAATCTGTTGGTGACAGTTTTAGTTGGTATATCATCTCTCTCCTCTTATCTACCTTTCACTTTCCCCTTCATTATGCAAGTAGATTATTCTATATCTTTGAAATATCTCCTGCTTGTGTTAGTGTCTGTTTTCACTGGAAATGAAATAAATGATGCTGCATATTTTTCACTATGTTGTGAAAAACAAAAAACCAAATCTGAGAACCAAAACACGCTGCCTTAACATCAGTTCACTTCTGTTCACTCAACTTCTACAGAGCAGTACAGCGCACAGGGGAGAGGAAGAGAAAACTCTTTGGTTTGTTCTTACACAATGATCACGCTGCTTGCACTGGAATAACGTGCTAAGCAGTAAAAATAGTAAAGGTAATGAGCTAAAGAAGGGAAGGCATGAAGCAAACATTCTCTTCACCTAGCGTGTCTCTACATGGCTGCTGAACATGAAACAAGCTCATTAAAATTCTGGCACAACTCCAGCGGCCTCAGAGTTTATGAGTTTTCTAACTGAGAAAAATAATCCTCCCTAGAGAGGGAACAGATGCCGATGCTGAACCCCTCCACACGCAGCGCATACTGGAAGATATATATATATCATAACACATATGTACAATAGCGCATACTTGTCTGCACATGGGAGCCCTTTAGTCAAAATATGGCCTATTTGATCTCTCCTCTTGGCTTTCCATGCTGGATTGTTTACGCTGTGTGAACGTGTGCTTGCTTTACGCTGCAATCACAGTTTATTAGTAACTGTGCTAGCCATGGATCACCTTTTTAAAGTGTGATCAGAATGCAGAAATGGTGCCACACCTCCAAAAGTGGTGCCGCAAAATGTATTGGTTATAATCTAAAATAAAACACTTGATTAAATTGCACATCAATAGCACACCAGTAGCAAGAGAACAAGGCTAGTCTTCTCTATCTCATTGACTGACAACTAGGCTTCTGTTTATATCACTGAAACTTACTTTTAGCACTACATATGGCTTAGCTCATAGCTATAATGATGTAACATGTCACAACAAACCTTTTCATGAACAATCTTTTTTTATCCCCCCCAGGTTAATTTTAGCCAAGTACCTCCAGCTAGCTGTGTCTTCCTCTATAACATGAGGCTACCAAGCTGGAATGGTGAGGTCTAGCGTATGCATGCTTTGAAACACATGATGTGCTATTGAATCTTTTTGCAATGCTGTTAACGCAACATTATTGCACTTCTCGACACACTGCAGATTCTGTTATATCTGGGTTGTTCTATCTATCCAGACTCCTATGCAAAAGAAACAGATTTTTCTCTTTATATGAAATATTTATGTAACTATCAACTACTGTAATTATTTGTTTGTCCTTTATATGAGTGAACATTTTATGATGGATGGACCAATAGAAATGCTTCAACAGTGAAAGCATATTTTTATTATGAACAAAAATACGTACATGTATTTTTCTTCCATATGGCAAGAAAAAGAGACCAGTTACGCCCTCCTGGACTCCAGAAACAAATAGCTGTGGCATCACCAGGAATCAAACACTAGGATCACGATGCGTTTTTCATGAACAATGTAACGCTTTTTGCATTCACATAGCCACAATAAAGCCAAACCAAGACCTTTACCTTTCTTTACCTTTCTGTATTAAAGACTAGCTAAAGACTAGTAAGAACTGATTATTGTTCATTAGATTAACAAGAAATGACCCCTGAATTGTAAGTCATATTCTTGTGCATTTGCTCAAAAAGGTCATTTAAAACACAAAAGGTAATAATCTTAGAATCTAATAAACATATTCCTTACATATCAAAGTAAATGCAATGATAGCATTGAAAAACTACAGAAATAAAGTGAAGACTAGATTAAATGAGAAAGAGTAACTTTTTGCCATGGCTAATTAAAGGTTAATGCCAGCCTACTTGGTCAAAACTACAAATAAATCTGCCAAATCCTTTCATGAATTGTGAACCTTTGAACGTCACATATAAAATGCACTGAAACATGAACAGTTTTTAAAAGGCAGGCATAGAAAGAGGTAGACGGCTTGGCAGGAGACTGAGCTAAAAGTCAAGTTAAATGCTTATGCTATACCGTGCCACAATCTGATTAGCAGGAAAGGTCATGTCTCACCTTGAAAGCCACCTTTAAAAAAACTTTGTATGCTATAACAAATTTTACAGCAGGTGTGAAACAGCAGGTGTGAAGCACGGAGAAGCAAGCTGCTGACATCACAACTTAGCACTTGCATTGTCTCCTTCACACTCACAAAGAGCTCTGGCTGTTAAGCTTGATGGGTGGTGCACAGTAACTCTCATAGAGAAGAACAATCAAAGTGATGCCATCTTTGATTTGCATTATAAGGCACTTTAACATACAGGTTAAGCTTGGCTGAAATCCATAAAGCATTTATTCACCATTAAAAAAACATTTATAAAAAAATAGAAAAAATAAATAAATATATAAGATTTTTAAACATGATTTTGATATATATATACATTTTCTGTGAAATGCATGTTTTAGAAATTCCGATAAACTACTGCAGCAACACAATAATTTTAACAGCTGGGCACTGAGATGTGTTTTTCCTTGCCACCGTCGCCGCTGGCTTGCTCATGGGGGCTCGGACCCGGATTTTCTTTCTTCTTTTCTCTTCTCTCTGTAATACTGATTGTTCTGTAAAGCTGCTTTGTGACAACACCTGTTGTAAAAAGCGCTATATAAATAAATTTTGCTTGCTTGCTTGCTTGCAATCATTTTTTTTAAGGTGCCAACTTTTTTTAGCATTACCTTTTAACATTTAGAGTTCTACATGGGAGAAATTGACCCTCCAACGATCTAATGCTAACTTTTGACAGCATAGACTACTTTTTCTCACATCCTGGCATCAGCAGCAAGCTGTGCAGCACATCCTGAAAGCTAGCTGAACAGACCAAAAACAAAAAAAATTTCTTCAATCAGCTCATCAGAAAATGCATGTTTAGGCTGAAAATAGTCCCAACAGCCTTGTAATCACAAAAAATGGCCAAAGGAGTATAATCAGCGAAGTAAAAAAAAAAGAGAATTACCCTCTGATGTGAATTGGGTTTGGATTTCTGTTTTCTGCTTAAAGCCAAGCAACTCTTATTGGAAGTATTTTTCCATCTTTCATTAGTCTGCTCTGGCCCTATTGAAGCCTGTGGGTAGTTTTTGCACTGTATCCCAGGTTAGAAACATATAATAGCCTCTACACTTCTGGTAAGGCTTTCCACAAGATTTTGGAGTGTGTCTGTGGGAATTTGTGCACATTCAGTCAAAAGAGCATTTGAAAGGTCAGACACTGATGTTGGCTGAGAAGGCCTGGCTTGTAATCAGCGTTCTGATTCATCGCAAAGGTGTTCATTGGGTTAAGGTCAGGGTTCTGTGGAGGCCACTGAAGTTCCTGCACACCAAATTCATTGGATTATATCTTTATAGACCTTGCTTTGTGCATAGGGACACAGTCATGTTGGAAAAGAAAAGGGCCTTCCATAAGCTTTTGACACATTATTAAAAAAATATATAATTGTTTACAATGTCTTTGTGTGCTGAAGTATTCACAATATTAATTCCTGAAATTGAAGAGCTCTGGAAAACAGCCCCAGACCATTATGCCTCCTCTACCAAATTTGACTGTTTTGGCACTATGTATTCTGGTAACCAAACCCAAAATATACAGCCACTCAGCCATGGAAACCCATTTAATGAGGTTCCTGACACACAATTGTTGTGCTAGTTAGGCAATTTTTACATGCTACATGCTTCAACACTTGTCAGGCCTGTGAGTTTGTGTGGTGTTACAGCTGACAGATCTAGCAGGGCACAAACTTGTAACACAGGTCGCATATATATGGTCAACCATAACATTAAAACCACCTCCTTGTTTCTACACTCATTGTTAATTTAATCAGCTCTACTTACTACATAGGTGCACTTTGTAGTTCTACAATTACAGACTGTAGTCCACCTGTTTCTGTGCATACTTTCACCCTGTTTATAAATGGTCGGGACCCCCTAGTGGACCACCACGGGTCAGGTATTATTTCAGTGGTGGATCAGTATCAGCGCAGTGACACTGAGTGGATCAGACAAAGCAGTGCTCCACTGACTCACTGCCACTCTATTAGACACTCCTACCTTGTTGGTCCACTTTATAAATGTAAAGTCAGAAACAGTAGCTCATCTGCACAGTTTGTGTTGGTCATCAAGCGCCCGTAATTCAGTTCCACTCGAGGCGACATTTGTTTCCAGAAAACCAGCCTTGCACGTTTGGCTTAAATGGCATGTTAAATGCCTTAAAACATTCCATCTCAGGCAGAGCAGGGAGATTTGTTGTTTTGCTTTATGGAGCAATCAGCACTAATGCATTTGTTAAGTGCTTCAGGTACTTCTTGTCTGATGCTTTTCTTTATGAATGGTAATGAATCACCATGTACAGATGAACATCTGCTTGCAGTTATCTTGTGGGAGTGAGATAGACCCTGTCTTTCATTCTACTGACATAGACACAACACGGACAAGCGTCAGCATGTTTGCTGTTTATACATGGCTTTGATCACACACATGAGTAAGCGGCGTACAAGCTGTAATTAGTCGACAAGTACATGTTTGTCTGGATGGCAGTATGTATGCCAAAGCGCTTTGGCTGCCCTGACCTAATTTAAAATATGGAAATATGCTTGTCCTGTTTCAAGACTCCTCCATATTGTCTTTAAAATCATTCTCACACCTGTTGAGGCAAATGCCTCACAGAGTAAATTCAGTGCTGTAACTAATTCTTGCCACTCACTTTCCCTCACCGGATACTGACTGCTTGTCAAGCTGATGATGTACTTCCACTGCTGGGTGGTTCCTTCCATCCATCCATCCATTATCTAAGCCGCTTCTCCATCAGGGTCACGGGGGGTTGCTGGAGCCTATCCCAGCAGTCATTAGGCAGAAGGCAGGACACACTGGACACACACTGGGTGGCTCTTGTTCACTGGAATTACTCTCTTTTACTGATGCTTTTTCAAACCCAATTAAAAAAAAGTTGGGATGGTCTGTAGATGCAAATAAAAACAGTAAGCAATGATTTTTTCACCATTTTACTTCATCAACTTTACTGTTTTTTATAAATATATTTGCAAAATGATTGAAAAAATTTGGAACAATTTAACTGTAGGAACAACACCAAGCCACTTTCTGCACTTCTGGCTGTGTAATCATGGGCTAGACTGGCATGCCTGCAGTCCAGAACTGTTTCCTGTTGACTGTTGAAAATGTGTGTGTTATTAAGTTTATTAAGGCCCTGTACAGTAGCACAGCTGAAGATAACATCTAACAGAAATATGGCAGAAAATAAATAACAGAGGGATGACAAAAACATTCACTTTCAAAACTGGATTGGTTGGTGATGCAACACAGTGGTAAACATTCTCCTGTCCCAACTTTTTTGGGATTTGCTAATCAACACTCACATACCATCCCACCTTTTTTGTAATTGAGGTTGTGTGACCTGCCAATTTTGATCTGTGAAATCATACAGTTCAGACTGCTCAGTGACTGCAGCTCTCACTGTCTGTCTTCCCTTTAATCTGATTGGTCAGCACAGACAAATGTCCACTACATAGGCTACTGGGCAAGTTTAACTTTTTCAGCTCATGTCGCTTGGAGCGCTACATATATAAGACAGTAATACAGAGCACAAAAAATGTGATGCAACTGGTGCATCAGCAAGCAAAATGTGGATTTCCCATTAAAAACAACACACACACACGTGCCCACACACACACACACATATATATATAAAACACAACAAAATCTCTACTAG
Organism: Pygocentrus nattereri; assembly: GCF_015220715.1. Taxonomy (NCBI): domain Eukaryota; kingdom Metazoa; phylum Chordata; class Actinopteri; order Characiformes; family Serrasalmidae; genus Pygocentrus; species Pygocentrus nattereri. The sequence goes on along the minus strand of NC_051238.1, from coordinate 15,989,121 downwards.
ATCAAGTCTTAATTGCTGGAATATATGTACTGTATAACTGCTAATTCCTAACCTTTAACACTGAAGATAGGTTTTTTTTTTTTTTAACACTGAAGATAGGTATGCAGGCTGCTGGTCAACAATCTCACCAAGCTAGTGAAAGGCAAAGATTTAAGATGAAAATTGGAAATGGAGACAAACCGATTCATTTCATTTATAAACTCTCAGCTGGTTTCCTGATATATTTAATCTGCAACAAGAAATTGTCAAACACTGATAAAAGTCATGAAGCTGAAGTCACCAGCTCATTTACCAACTTTTGTTTGAATTGTCCCGTTCCACCTCAAAACGTGCAGCAGTAACATTCTGGCACCTCAGGCACCATTTAAGGTGGAACATGAAAATTTAAACAAGAAGCTGGCGAATGAGAAGGTGAGTTCAGCCTCGGAAAATTCAAACATTGAGAGACATTTTACAAGAAATGAATGCTATTCTACTATTGCCAAAAATATCCTGCAAAAAAGCAGCTACAGCTGAGCTAAAGCTTAAAGTAGAGCAAGGTAAGCCTGTTTTTTTCATTTATGTTATATTTTAGCCTTTGCTAGTATATTAGCACATACTAATACAGATTTACAGCCAAGATGGTAAAATGGACATAAAATGTTATGGCTCTCAAGGTGGTTTGATTTCTGTTGAAAGGATAAAATGGCTCTTAACATTTGGGTAGCTGATGTCTGAGTTAGATACTACTTGTCTTCCAACTGCTTGTTTTTTGTACCTCCCTCCTTCCATTAATATCTGTCTCACAGATGTATCACAGATGTTATTTGTTAGGTATTTAGGACTAGACACACAATTACCCTGGGGTTGAGAGATGATACAACTCAGAGATAGGCAGTATTGTATGGGAAATGTTTGTTTATGGTAGCTAAGCCTTGGATCTAAAGTAGAGCCTGAAATAACCACCAAATATTGGTCTCATTATATTCCCCTGCTTCTTTTAGGGAATCTGGAGTTATTATCAAAGTAATGAGACTATATAAAACTGCATTAGTTGAGAGTATGACTCATGAACCTCCAGTGAACCCCAGTAAGTCCAGCTAGCTTTGAAAATATTATAATGATTGACCCGAGTGTGTCCTCCCTGATTAAAAATGATGAGCTGCACACTGGCATTATTATCAGTAAACCTCTCATCTCCTCCCTACATCCTCGCTCCCTCCCTCTGCTCCTTCACGCTCCTCTAAAGCTTCTTTCTCACCTTCACTTTCCCCCTTACATAACCCCCACCCTGATGTCTCATCTGTTTCTACTCTCCTGAGACTCTCTCTTTCTCTCTCTCTCTCGATCAATACTGTCTTCTCCACTCTGCTGCTTTTTCTCTTTAATGTAGTATAGTCAGTAAGACAGCAGTTACACAGGCGTGCCTTCCAATCAGCACCCTCTAATTAAACCTCAGTTAATGAGGCTCGAGCACCAGACCATTTCCTCCTACAAGAACTAACCAGTGGATTAGTCTTATAATTGAATTGCCATTGCTGTAGTTCTTCCTTGCCTTTCAATTCTTGTTTAGTAAAACTGATGTCTAAATCACCAGAAAATCCACTTCTTCTCTACCCGCACATCTCTCAGTGATACGTCATCGTATAATATAAATTTCACATGACTGAGTTGATCCGTTGAGTCTGTGAAGGGGAATGGAAGAGTTTGAAGTGGGAACTTACATTTGCACCTTTATAATGTACAGATTGGATTCGTTTTTTCATGACAGAGTGCCAAGCTCTATACATTTTTTACAACAATCTTACAACAAGCATGCTTCTGCAGTTTCTCCAGGCGCACTCTTAACAATTACGTTTTTAAATGGTTTCCTAGATGTACAGCTCTAGGAAAAGTGTTTCAATTGTATGTAACTTTTATATTGTGTTACACATCATCTACAGTAGTTCTTAAAAAAGACAGCACTTTCACAATGTCTGTGAGCATTTATAAAAACACCTATAACATGTTATAATTCATTAATAAGTCATTATAAACATGGCTTTAAATATTTATAAAAATGCATTACACTTTATGGGAATACTTATTATGCATTATGAATTGTTAACATAAGCGCTTATAAACTGTATTTGTCAGCTCTCCTCCAATAGTGAGGCTCCAGAGTAAAGCATTTACTGTAAGATTTAATGATAAACTGCGACATACATAGTAAAGCACAACATAAGCTTAAAATGTCAAATGGAACCCTTTAACAAGCCAAAGTTTTAATACACACCATATAAACCAAAAAATAGTTCCATCAGTCACTGTAGTTACTAAATAATAAGTATTTGTATGTTATAAACCAGGAATATTATGGGTTTATACTAGTAGAGCCATTGCTAGTATCAATGCACAGCACTTTTAGCTTGGCACTAACTTAACATTACATATCCAATAGAATGCTAGCAGAAACGAGCATTATTGTACTGTAGTGTAGTGATATTACAAAGTGGAGGTTGATTAGTTGTTAGACCAGTGATGGCCAAAGTACAATGATAAATATTTATATAGCCATGTTATATAATTATGATTGCATTGTAACATGCTTATTAAGTTAAGTGATACATTTTTTATACCCACAAACGGGGAAATTCCACCTCCACATGTAACCCATCTGTGAAGTGAAACACCACATACACACTAGTGAATACACACACATACACAGTAGGGGGCAGTGAGTACACTTGACCGGAGCGGTGGGCAGCCCTATCCACAGCACCTAGGGAGCAATTGGGAGTTAGGTGTCTTGCTCAAGGACACCTCAGTCATGTGCTGTTGGCCCTGGGGATTGAACCGGCAACCTTCCGGTCACAGGGCCAGTTCCCTAACCTCCAGTCCACAACATCTGTTGAAAGATTTTTATTGGAACCAGAAGTGATTTGTATTTTAGACACCTTTATTTTTAATAGCATTAACCTTTATTGGTTTAATAGCAGTTAACCTTTTTTGGATTGCTCATGTGACTATCCAATTCATTTCCAAGTCATGGTCTATCATAGTCATTTCAAAGTAAATATTTGGGCATCAAGCAGTTACATAATTTCAGTCTTGTATGTTTTATAATCTAACAGAAAAGTTTCATTTAGATCTTATCCTTTAAGATTGTTTTAACTCTTGTGTGGTGTTCATGTTTTGTTACTCAGGGAGTCTGGTGGACCCACTGCATTATTGTTTTTTTTAAGTCAATAAAGCCATAACATTTGATGTAAAAGTACTATATGTTTAAAATATCACAAGTGGTATGGGTCTTCTTTAGCAGCTGTAGCCAGTCAGCAGCTGCTCCATGTTGTCCACCCTCACACATATGCAAACACACACAGGCACACACACACACACACACACACACACACACACACACACACACACACACACACACACACACACACACACATACTAACAGCAGGCCATGTAGGAGGAGAACAGAACGAAGGGACACAGCATCTTCACACTTTTATTCCCTGTGAGCAAAAGCCAAGTAGTCTGAGGTTTAAATAATAATAAATTGCATTTTTTTTCTTTTCGTAAACATTGAAAATGAGTCTCACAGACCTAAACATCACACAAGGGTTAAATAATTCATGAGCATTTTAAAGCCTTTCACACTACACTAAATAAGAATTTTAATGTATTTCAATAAAAATGTACAAATGTTTTGTATTGATGTATGAGATAATGTTAAGCTGGCCCAATCAGCAATGTACAGGCTTCAAGGACTCATTTACATCTCAGAATTAGTAGGATAGCAGAACACTTATTCTCATAATTACCCTTTAAAACAATAATACAGGGTGATTCAAGAATATTCATCCAGTTTCATAGCACCATATTTTTACAACTGTGAGACGCCTAGGAACCAATCACATTCCAATTGAAAGAGAGGGTCATCGAATTTCTGTCTGTCACTGAAAGATGGCTCCCTTCAGTCTGTGAGGAGATGGCGACCCATAAGCAGAAAGCAAACCTCCAACAGCTCAGAGCATTTGTTGTTGGTTCCACAACACTGGATGATCTCTGAAATCTTTCTGAAAAATTACTGGATTGTTCTGTAAATGATTTACAATTGAAATAAATCATTTTGAAATCAGATGAATCTTTTTGAATCACGCTGTATTTACATTTAAAAATTATCCATTATGTTAAGCATGTTTGTTACTGCAGTTCACATATCCAATAGGCAGAAACATTGGAGTAATAGTCAGTCTGAAGCCCAGAAACTCATGCACCATATGTTACTATAGAAGCTATGATTGTAGTTCTCGTATTCAAGTATAGCTAGATGGTAAGGGTGTAAAAATTGGAATTATTATGTAATTTATCATCATGATTTTAGTTTTAGTTTATTGCTTTAATATATTTTGTCAGGTTTCACTTGTTCAGTTAGCTTTTTTATCATTAAAAGCAGTGGTGAGGGCAACATGTAGGCTATATTAAGTTCAGTCATAGCTGAAATACTCTACTGAGAGTGGAGCGAAGGATTGAGGAAGTTTTGGAGCCCTTTCAGAGATGCAGTATTATTCAATAATAAAAAGGTGATTAAGGCCAAATTGAAACTAATGTCACTGAAGAGGCAGCCAATGGCCATGGCAAGCGCACCTCTTGTTTCTGCCAGGAGCAGACTTGCACTGAAAGTAAACTGTGGACATGGATTTAGTAGAGTTTTTATTTTAGAAAATAAACACGTCACCGCTGTCTAAAGCAAAACAGCTACCTCCAAAATGGCAGGTTTACAGGAGAGGACAAAAAATATCCTTTCTTTTTAATGTAAGTTAATTCCAAAAAAATTTATTCCAAGAAATGCTGAGGTTTTATTATTGTTCCAAACACTGTGAAAACTGCTAGGCTATAGATAGATATATAGATAGATAGATAGATAGATAGATAGATAGATAGATAGATAGATAGATAGATAGATAGATAGATAGATAGATATTTATATGTCATTTTTGTTTGCAAAGTTTGCAAAATAACAAACACTAGGAAGCAAATATTATCCAAGCTGGCTATGGGAAATGCTGTACAGTTTTATTATTAGTCCATATAATCTTCTTGTCTTATAATTATCCTGTGGGTATAATTAAAGTTAATTAAACTGACCTGAACTGATATAGGCTAAATTATAATTCAAATACACACTGCATTCTCACAACCAGAAAACAACACTGCACTGTAATGTACAGTAACACAAATGTTTAGGGCAACTTAGAAACTTAGACTTAAAAAGCCATTTATCTCAGAAATACGTCTAAATAAGTTATTTGCTCAGAAAAAAAACACGTTACAATAAATACAAATAACTTTAAAGTAATATGTGATGTTTTTTGTATGTCATTGTGTTGGTTTGAAGTAATACTAAAAGCAACCATTGAAAATGAGTACTGCCCTCCAAATTCAGAGTATTGGCAGGAGTTGTCTGCCCCTGACCCCTCATCCCCAGACTCAAAGCTCATATGGGTTGCCAGATTTAGGACACTGAACAGGCACGAATAAGGGCAAGATGAGAACAGTGTTCACCTTTGACAATAGCAAGTGGTGATGAGCACTGTTTTCATTGTTTGCAAATTATTAACCAGCTCATGTGGACTTTCTATAACTCTCTCAATGTTAACTAGATGGATGGTCCTTAAGTCGGCTTCAGACTTGTATGACTGATAGCAGTTAATGTGGTAACACTTTCTATGAAAGTCATGTTTGTAAGCATCTATAAACACATTTTTAACATATTCTAATTTGTCCATACGGCATTATAAACATGGTTATACATATAAAAATTAATTACACTGAATTACACTTTATAGCTATGTTTATTATATATTATAAATTGTTAATATTATAAGTTGTGTTAATAACATGTTATACTGTCAGTGCCAAACAAGTCAGTCCCAGTTTAGAGAGCGTAAAGCAAAGACAGATGCAAAGTTTATTTACACCCTGATTAGAGCTGTTAGAGCTGCATCTTCAGGGCTTCAGTCCTGAATATTCAGATGCTCCAAACAGGCTGTCCGGCTTAGAATTATTGCTACAAGGTAATTTTTTTACCCATTGCTCTTACTTTAAAGGTTACATTACATCACAGAGAACCAAGTACCCATCAGCCCCTCCCCTGAGCCCCCTCTGACATCACACTAAACATGGAGTTACTGTGGAGTGAAGGCCTGGAGAGGGAGATGCGAGATAGTAGAGCGCTGTCATTGTAATTTGTTCCCTCACTGGTTCTAATGTCAAGCACTAGAAAGCTTCACTATGTATCATCACTACAGTACAGAATGCTTATTTCTGCTAACATTCTATTGGATGTGCAGTGCTAAGTTAGTGCCAAGCTAATGGTGGTGTACATTAACTTTCCCACATTGGGTAAAACACTGATTCAGGACTAGTTTAAAATCTTTAAAATTTAAAGCCTTTTGCTTTATTGTGTATGTTTTAGTGTTTCAGTAAATTCTTCAGTAACTACTTCAACTCGAAGCCTCACTCTTAACACAAGAGGAGGCTTTAGTACAGCATGCTTCACTTTACTTAGAGTGGACAAATACAACTTACGAGCTCTTATAATTTGTCATGAACAGTACATATAACGCATTATATTAACAATTCATAATGCATAATAAGCATGGCTATAACATGTAATGCATTTTTATACATATTTATAGACATGTTTATAATGCCTTATGATTGCATTATAACATGTTATGAATGTGTTTATAGATGCTTACAAACATGACATTCATAGAAAGTGTTACCGTTAATGTTAGTGTGTGTTAGCATGACAGCATTGGCTAGTGCCAATCGTGATCACTTTTCTGGCTAATGTCTTAAGTACTCTCTGCCTTGATAACCTAGAGTATGAATGTGAGTACTCAAATGTTGAAATTACTCAAAATGCCCATCCCTACTAGTAGCTGTGATAAATTAGTCAAGGTTAGCTAAACGTAGCTAAAACTCAGTCCTTAGTACTTGTCCAGGGGGAAAATAGACAACTTGGTATCCATCTCAAAGTCCTTCTGTGGCCTAAGCCATGTTGATCTTTCTCCATCTATTTTGGCTAGTCAATAAGTCAAGTAGGCTGGTGATGAACTAACTAACTTTGGTTTGTCAGACTGGCTCACAAGAGTTCATCTACTTTTTTTTTGGAGAAAAAGAGACTTGTTACTTTTTATTCTGTTTATTTGTATTTATAGATTTTTTTTCTGAGCAAAAACATTATTGCTTAGATAAACAGTTTAAAATAATGTGCTTAGGTGCTTTTGCATAGCACAGTACATTACCTTAAATGTTACATTTCATTGAAACATCAGTGCTTTTTTGCCTTTCATTTTTCACTTCACGGTTTAGTAAAACTGAGACCTAAACAAACATAAAATGTATTGATTCTCTTCGTGCATATCTCTGCATGGTACATTAGGCCTACCATTCCTATTGGACCACTTTAATGGCACATGGCTGAGTATTTGAAGTGGAATGGAATATTTTGAAGTGGAAACTTGTACATATATAATGTAAATAGTATTTCTTTATGCCAAAAAGGTCCATTTTCCATAGTCAAAAATGTTTGCCTCTGCATTTTTCCAGGTGTGATGGTTTTGCAGCAGTTTAAATCTAAATAAGAACAATAGGCCACAAGAACTGTCATGTCAAGGTATGAATATGCAGACAGCAGTCAAATAATCATTTTAGTGCATATCAGTTTCCTGCCTTGTAATTGCCCTGCGGGGATAAATAAGGTTTACAGAATTGAATAGGCTAATGGTCTAACACAGTCTGTCCCAACCAGTGTGCTAGAAAAAACATGCATCAGCTAAAATATAAATCCTGAGGTATGCTGAAAACCCAGAGCCAATATTTATGGATGTCCAGATAATAATTTTGCTTATTGAAACCACGCAGAGCCTTCGAAAAACACTGGTGGTAGTTTTACTGTGGAGAGGAACTGAAGACTTCTTCACAGTGCAGATTCCTCCAACCTCTGCACTTCAAGAGACCTGTGAGAAAGTGATACTTTCAGAAAAAAGAGAAGAGGCAAAGGGAAAAAAAAAACAATGGTGGAGAGGGATAAGCCAATTTAAGTCCAGGCACTTCAAACGCGGCAGCGACTGGAGTCAAAGGTTAATGAAAGGGCACTTTGGCGCAGGGATGAAGACATGACAGCAGAATGAAAGAGTGGATTACCCAGCTCTGATATCAAAGAGTCCCTCACCTCACTGCCTCACCATCTCTCTCGCCTCAATGCACCATCAGCCTAATGATACTGAGTGTCAGGAGAGACTCAGAAACCTGAATATATAAGGAAATATGAGACAAGGTGTTAATGTTCACTGTTTTGGAGGACAAAAATTAATAACATGTAACATTATTAATCTTTACGATGTCTTTGCTTATCCTGAATCTATTGTGTTAAGTAATTGGAGGGTGATTGTCACCCTGAGACCATGACGCTAAGACTTCCTTGTTAGAAGACCATATCTCTGCAAATTCATACTAGTGGAGATGCACAGATAAAGCACAACAATTAGAAGTCAATACTACTCATTTTTACAGGAATACATTCCCAAAACTTCTCAATCCACAAACAGCTCAAACCTCATGAAGGTCTATATCATTACTTGAACTATAACAATGAACAAAACCTCACCGTATAGCTGAATTCTGCAGGAAGGTATGTTAGATAAGCCTGTGTGACCTGTGACCTGTGCTGTGTGTAGCTTCTCACTATCGCTATTGCCACTTTACAAAGTGCTTCCACAAAGGTTTGAGAACCTCAGCTAGCAACTGAGACAAAAAAAAACAGCAAATGCAGTTAAAGATATCAAAGATATCATTGTATTAGGTAATTCACATAATCAGGACAATCTCAGGGCAACTAAAATGGAATTTGTTGCTAAGAGAGGTTTTCACACAAAGCTGAACACCAGTAATCTCTGAGGATTGTGTTATGGTGATTATGGTAATTACCAAACACAAGCTGTGTATATGTCTGTATACAGCACTCCAGTCCAAATGAGTAAATGGATAAAATGAAGGGATTTTATCTGCATCCAACCGTAATACAGCCATAAAATCAGTCAGTTGCAAACTTTTTAGCAAACAAATGAAGTTTTCCGATGTTTTAAACACTGCCCTGCAGTTTCAGAAAATGTCTGTGTGTGTGTGTGTGTGTGTGTGTGTCTGTTTGTGTGCTTTAAAACCAGCAGAAATTATGTAATGAAATATTTAAAAATTGCCTATTTAAGAACTGCATATTTAAGTTCCCTGTAACACACATAACTTGACCACAGATTGTTCAAATTGTTGCTTATGACTGCATGACCTCCTTTATAACTACATGACAGTAATACGTGCTCAACTGGTCAATTTAAACACAGATCATCCTCACATAAACATATCAAATGTATCCAGATGTGACCTTTTACCAGGCCTGACGATAACATATTGTAAGAGCAATAATTTGCAATGATTCCAATAATTGTTCATTTGAATAAGATGTGAAAGTTCTAGTTTCTTAGCAAGTTATTGGTGTGACGTATGTGAAGGGGGTGGGGCTAAGAAGGAGGGAAAGAGGTTGTGTAGAGGACGCAGTCGAGAGAGGTTTTTTTTTCTCTCAGACCTGCAGCACTGAGTATCCGAAGCTGTTGTGTGGTTTTTATTAAAAGTGGCTCCACCGAACTCAATCACCATGTCCTTCACTCTTATTTGTTTCCTCGTCCTCGCTACCTATCGCCAACCGAACTAACCCACAGCCCCGAGTCTCGGTAAGACCGTGAAGAAGCGAACATTAAGTTTTACAATATTAAAATACAAAATAAACTGAAATAAACAAATAAGGGATCATTCATTAAAATTCCACTCTTAGAGGTACTGTGTAAAAGTCAGAGACCATTTAAGAGAGAAAAAAAAGAAAATGTATTTATCAGAGAATTATATAAATACACAATTTCATTTGTTTAGTATTTGTGTGTCAATTCTTTTCAATAGTGTTGCTTTCTGTATTTTGATATTTTTTTGAAATTGTATTTTATTGACATTTTCCTTACTAATGCAAGTGGATTATTTTATATCTAATCTCCACAGATATATATCCTGAAAACTGGTATCAGTATACAACTTTTTCATATTAGTTAGAGCCTATTAAAAAAAGGCAAATGTGTATGAGCATAATACATGAGCCAGATCTAGGAAGGCAGATAATCCATTTATGGTATACTACAAAGTGATATGAATGTTTGTTCGATGATACAGTGATGCATTATAGCAGTGCCTAACGATGCAGTTACAGGCCACAGTAAGTGGGGGGAGGGGCTGCAAGGTTCAGTCCACAGTGCAAAGTCTGCTGCAGTTAATGAGGACCATAGCTCTGTTAACATGTCTCTTTGTGCTGGCTTTGATCTTCTACCATTTATGTTGCTCTCACTTTCTCAAACTTTATTGTTGTGCTAAAGCTTCCATTCTGATAGACTAAATTGGTTTTGTTGTTAAATTGCCCATGCCGCATTAATAACTGCCATTAAGCTGAAATTGTACTCCATTACCCAATATGGGAGCTAATGAGCAGCACCGTAGGGGCAGCATGGGTAATGCAGTCTCTCAGCTCAGTCTGCTCTGCACCTCACTGCCTTCAGCAGATGTTCTGTGAGCCCATTGATCCTTAATTAAAAATCATGGCTGCCTTATGTTGCTCTGCACTCCAGTAACGTGAGATTAACCATGCTTTCGATTAATTCACTATTGGTTCACATCTACATTCCATACAGAAATCGAGGGCCTGGACACTATATTGCATATTTCACCAGGAGAAAAGAAATAAGAGCTATAATTATACCATCCTGATGTGAGCAGGCATCAGCTTTTTAATTTATGGCCTACAGTCTATGTACTATATTGCCAAAATTATTCGCTCGTCTGCCTTTACACGCATATGAAATTGAGTGAGATCCCATTCTTAATCCATAGGGTTTAATATGATGTCGGCCCACCCTTTGCAGCTGTAACAGCTTCAACTCTTCTGGGAAGGCTTTCCATGACGTTTAGGAGTGTGTTTATGGGAATTTTTGACCATTCTTCCAGAAGCGCATTTGTGAGGTCAGACACTGATGTTGGATGAGAAGGCCTGGGTCATAGTCACCACTCTAATTCATCCCAAAGGTGTTCTATTGGATTGAGTTTAGAGGTCTGTAGCAACTGACTCTGCAGAAAGTGCTCTGCGCACTATGCGCTTCAGCATCCACTGACTCTGTCATTTTACGTGGCCTACCACTTCGTGGCTGAGTTGCTATCACTCCCAATTGCTTCTACTTTGTTATAATACCACTGACAGTTGACTGTGGAATATTTAGTAGCAAGGAAATTTCACAACCGGACTTGCTGCACAGGTGGCATCCTATCACAGTACCATTCTGTAATTCACTGAGCTCTTGAGAGCGACCCATTCTTTCACTAATGTTTGTAGAAGCAGTCTGCAGGCCTAGGTGCTTGGTTTTATTCAACCTGTGGCCATGGAAGTGATTGGAACACCTGAATTCAATCATTCGGATGGGCGAGTAAATACTCTCGGAAATATAGTGTATGCAAAAGTTTGCCTGGCCCAGTCAAATTACATGTTTTATTCATATATATATATATATATATATATATATATATATATATACACAGACTACAATGTAAACTAGTTATTCTTAGGTTATAGAAGTGTGTAGTAAAGCTTTGGGCATTGGCCAGTTAAGCGGTTACCATGGATGATATGCATTTTGAATAAGAAAGATAAGGCTGTTTGTGTAGTACTGAGGGAAGATAACTGGTGAGGTATATTGTTAATAAATTATATCTTTCCTTGAGTCATGAGTGAGTCCCCTGGCACTTCCTGTCGTGTGATCTGAAATCTATTTTCAATTAAAAAGTTTAATTTAGAGGTCTTTCACAACATTTCATTCTTCTCTCAGCTTTAAACTTTAGGTTGGGAAGAATTTAATCTCTTTGTGCTGAGACATAAATATAACAGACAGAACTCAGTCAGCATGCTGTACACTTCCTCTCAGCATGCAGGCCATAGTACTACATCATTAGGGTCTATTGAGCATAACATCCTGCAACAATGAGGTAAGGTATAAAAAATGAGACAGTGTTATTTTGAGGTGTGTGATTGTTTTAAACACCATCAAAAGGAAATCATATAAAGACTTTCCCAAGAGAGAGGGAAAGAAAAGGAGAGAGAGAAAGAGAAAGAGAGAGAGAAAATGAGAGACAGAGAGAGGGAGGGAGAGAGAGAGAGAGAGAGAGAGAGAGAGAGAGAGAGAGAGAGAGTGACTGCATACTTGTTTCTCACAATCTTAATTAACTTCAAGGTTGAAAGTGTGAAATTTAATAAAGGGGAATTAAAAGATGTTAATATCCTGCCAATGTACCAGCATGAATAAATTAAATTAAATCAGAGAAATTGGCTTCTTAGACTCTTTTTGCCTTTCTCTTGTTCTGTGTGTGTGTGTGTGTGTGTGTGTGTATGAAACTCAGCTCATAGAGGCTTTAAAGTAGCAGATGCACTCAACAGCAAGTGGGCCAAACAGACTTAATTCTGTGTGTATAAGTGTTGATTAGTGTGTGTGTGTAGGTGTGTATGTGTGTGTGTGTGTGTGAGTGTATATGTATGGGTGTGTGCTACATTGTTCATATGACAGACAGTATTAACTTCAATCAGTTAATATGTTTCATTGTATGTGTGTAGATCAGCCCAGCATAGTACTTTTCCTTTCCTGTTCCACTAAAAGGTGAGTGGGTGTGACTCCATGCCATGATAAAGGACATGAATGATGACTGACATGCTGTCAGTTCAGGTATAATGTTTGACTGATGATCCATTTAATAAACAAACACACCCATGTGAATGTGTTGATGCTTATATTACCAATAGATTCACAACAGAATAGTAAATGAGGGAGAATACAACATAAAATGATACATGCAAAAAAAAAAAAAACCCAAAAAACCCCAGAGGTTTTCCACTAACAACACTAATAATGCTACTGTTGCAAAGAATGGAGGCATTTACAGTAGGATGTCTGTATTAAGTTAGTTTCTTTGAGCTATTCCAGTAATTGACATCTTTTCATGGTACAGACCCCATACAGGTAGACAGAGATAGTGATACTGTAACACACTAAGAGGGCAAAGGGCAAAAACCACAAACAATTTAGAAAGCATAGAACATTTGGAATAGAAGAAACCAGAACCATAACTTAAGCCCACTGTTGACTACACTGTACAAAATGCAGTAATTCAATTTAAGTATTATTTCTTAAAATAAGCAAAATTGTCTGTATTATTTCTCAAAACAAGTACAATGATGAGCCAAAGTTGAACAATATTTGATCCTTACAGCAACATCAAAACAAAAAGTATGAGATATATTGACTAGTTTTAAGATGTTTTCCCTTTTTCAGATATCATTTCTGAGCTGTGTGCAGCAACATTGGACTTTTATGAGATGTTATCAATAAGATTGTGGCCAAAGTCTGTGTAAAGCAGATGATATTGTGATATTGATATAAGTGCTGCGTGCAACGCTACAACAATTAAAAAATTAGATCAACTAAAAATGATAAACTAACTTATTTCTCAGACTTTTTTTATTAACTCCATTCTTTCTAAGTAAGGTTTGTCGAAAGTACTCTTGTAACATTTTTAGCATTCAGAAAAAAATGTTGAATTTACATATTTCAAAGTTCTAATAGGCACATCAGTTCCACAGAAAAGGAAAATGTTACATCAACATAAATTAAGTACTTACACAGAGTAATTATGTTGATGTAACATATTTCAAATTAGGTTTAGCCAATAAATTTAACTCAATCATGTATAGTTAAAGCAACTTTTGCAACATTTTTATATCTGCATCTCAGATCAAGAGTACCAAAAAAAAAGCTGTAAATTTGCTGCCTTATTTTATATATGTCAATTTGTTCATCCTCTGCTTTTTTATTGCTACTTTCCTCCTGCAGCTTAGGACTCAATGCACTGACTCAATTCACCTTTTCATTCTTTCATAGACACGTATGAATGCACTTTCATAGCTCTACAGAGTGGTGCAACTATCTAACTGCCTGATCAGCTCTCTGAAGTATGATTTCCAGCAGTGCAACCACCCTCCATGGTCCAGAGTCTGAGAGTAATAAGTTCCCCCACTTTAATGCAACTTCAGTTTGGAACTTACATAAAACTAAATTGCAGTTGAGTTGTATCATGCAAAGTGTGATGCCACTCATTTGAATCTCATTTGTGCTGCAGTAGTTGCGTCTCAAGTGAAAGAAGTTTTCTAAATCAGCCGGTCAAAATGCAGATTGAGCCAAAGTGCATCATGTAATCAATACAAACATCATCATTTCACATCACCAGAAAAATAAAAAAATGAAAATCAATTGTTGGACATTACAAAAGGAGACTGCCCTCTTTCCCCCGACTGAGTTAAAGGTAGCAGCTTTTTATTTTGTCAGTTTCCTGAGCCATGATAAGTTTCTTGACACTAGCATTTCACTGCTGTTTACCCTGTAAAGTCTGAAATAAAAAGCCATACACCTTTACATATTAATGTTACACACACAAGCTCAGCAAAAAAGTTCAGCTGAATGTTTATGTCTCAGATCCAAAATCAACAGTATACTGATGAAGATATGATGTGGATAGTAGGTAATTCACTCACATCCTCAGAAGACATGGCCTTCACCAGGTTTTGAGTTCTTTTTGAATACTCTTCCAACCTGCTCATAATGGTCAGATTCCTCTGCTTGGGGAAGGGGTCCAATGCACTGCTGATGATTCAAGTTCCTTGGCATATGCATCTCAGATGATTTACAGTGTCTTTACTTGGAGCCTCAAGATAGCTCACCAATGTCCAGGGATACTGGATTTTTACCACTGTACCATTGACAGCATACTCACAAACTGCATCTCAGTGTGGTACAACAACTGCTCTGCAAAAAGCTCCATTGGGTGGTGAAAACTGCCCAACGCATTTCAGGTACCCAGTTACCCACCATTGAGAACATTTACCATAAGTACTGCTTGGGCAAAGTAAGGAGCACCATCAAGGATGTTTCTCATCCTAATCATGTACTTTTTACCCTCCTCCCATCTGGCAGGCATTACAGGAGCCTTTGATCCCGAACCAGCAGGCTCAAGAAGAACTCCCTGAGGCTGTGACCCTGCTGAACTTCCAATGCCACCTTAACTGCATCTTGGCACTAACAGCACTGTTAATGTGCTTTATGTCCTAGCATTATTGCACTATTCATATTTGTACAGTCTATTACTACACTGTTCATATTTGCACAGACAGTTACTGAACATTTTTTAACTCTGCATACTTACCTTTTACTTACTTCTTTCTGACAGTACATTGCTGTTGTCAGAACAAAACCTCGTATCTCCAAAATGGTAACTTTATAGGAGAAGCATAAAAAAAACTTAAATCAATGTAAATCAATGGAACCAGAATTCTATCCATCTAATTTTGGCTCATTTCCTTTGGTCCATTTATTGTGAACTTTACACACAGTGTAAAGAAGAATATATAGTTTCAAAGTATGCCAAAAAACAGAAAAAGACAAAAGTGGAGATACAAGGTTTTGTTCCGACAGCAGCGACATACTACGCCCATTGGCATTCTCTCCACTCACTTGGTGTATATGTATATAAGTGATAAGTGATAAGTGATACTTTTTTGATCCCACAACCGGGGAAATTCCACCTCTGCATTTAACCCATCCGTCAAGTGAAACACCACACACACACACTAATGAACACACACACTAGTGGGCAGTGAGCACACTTGCCCGGAGCGGTGGGCAGCCCTATCCACAGCGCCCGGGGAGCAGTTGGGGGTTAGGTGTCTTGCTCAAGGACACCTCAGTCATGGACTGTCGGCCCTAGGGATCGAACCGGCAACCTTCCGGTCACAAGGCCAGATCCCTAACTTCCAGCCCACGACTGCCCGTTTTTATATTTATATATATAATATATATAATATTTATATTTGCAACATCTATATTTTTTACCACTCTACCGTCTTTAATTGTACGTATTGTAACTTTCGATTGTCGATCAACTTCTTGCACTTTATATGTAAATAATACTGTATGTTGCAGTACTAGTTAGATGCTAGCTGCATTTTATTGGCTCTGTACCTGTCCTCTGCACAATAATAATAAAGTTTAGTCCAATTGAATCTAATCTACTCTACTCTCCAAATCCCCAAATTCTCAAATCTTACATAGTGTAGGTTTAACAAAAAAAAAGTCCAGTTAGTTACCTTGAAATTTACGTTCATCAAGCAGATCACACAATTAAATTCTTAGATTTTGGTAGTGTTAGAACTGTATTTTTACCTCTGGCTGCAAAGGTATTAAATACGTTGCTGGTGGATGTATGTTTAGAAAGTTCTTATACTTTGCTCTTTTTAAACAAATAGGCAGTGTCAATGACAGTATAGAGACAACATCTATTCATTTGAGCAAGTATTTTACTGCTATGTGCTACTGGAATGTGATGAGAATTGATCAGATGTTTTGCTTTGAAAATGCTGACCCCACCTTTAAGCCATTCTCCTGCCTCTTTCACTGGGAGTCACTTGCAGTGTTAGAGAAATGCTGCTTTTGTTGGTTACTGCTGGACAGAGCTTTGTGCGACAGCATAGCCTCAACACAATGCAGCTAATGAAGACTAATATGTTGTCTGCGTCAACTGGCAGCTGACCTTGCTGTTTGTGTGTGTGTGTGTGTGTGTGTGTGTGTGTGTGTGTGTGTGTGTGTGTGTGTGTGTGTGTGTGTGTGTGTGTGTGTGTTCATGTGTTTAGATAAATGAACTAAGCCTTCATGTGCGCAGGTCAGAGATGCTTGTTACCAGAGCAAGAAAATTTGTATGGAAGGAGAAAAGAGGAAGGACTGCAGTCTCAAAGGTGCACACACATACACACATGGCCCTTAAACTGCAATCTGCTGTATCAGTAACACTCCAAACAGCTCCCAGAGGTTTTCAGCAGAAGTCTAATATCTCTGTATGATACTAAACCGTTGAGGATTAAACTCTAAATAAGTGTACAGAAACAGTGGTCATGTTAAAGAGGGAAGCCACTTGGGACTAATGTGTTACATGACAGCAGTAAATGAGGGCTTTAAAAAAATCTGTTTAAATACAGCCCAACCTGTTAGTGCCTCCAAACAGCATTAAGACATGTCCAGTCTATCGATAGTCCAATCAGCTCTGAGCTAATCTATACACAGCCGATCTATACAGTGCACTCAGAGACTGGGAGAATGAGCTGAGCCTGATTAGAGCACTGTTAGGTCAGATAGAGCTAACACAGAGAGAGGCATACAACATCAAGAGTTTAGATCAGACATAGAGTGCAGGTGAAAAGTTCTGGGACACCTCCCTTTTCAAAATGTATCTAATGAATAGACATGTTTTCTTTGGCAGTTTATAACAAGCTCTATCACTTAGACATTAGGGTGTAGAAGCATAGCTACAGGAGGGTCTGGGGAGGTCTAGAGCCCCCATCTTGGAAGTCTGCCCCACACCAGCTTTCAATATGACCCCACTTTTCAATTCAATGTGAATCACAAATCAGAACACATTTTTTCCTTATCATGATGTATTAGTGTGGGTAATAACAGGAGTCAGGGCATGATTTTATTTTTCAGGATTTGACTGGTTTGTGAAAAGTGGACATGGGGTCAGACTGAGATGGTCAGCAGAAAATATCTGTTTTGCAGAAAAGCCAACGTAAATAAATACACACACTGTATACGCTGCTTATGCTTCTGGGTTACGGGAGGAACTGGAGCCTATTCTGTCAGCCATTGGGAGAAGTCAGTAAACATGCTGGACAGGTTGCCAGTCCATCGCAGGGAAGAAACACAGACATATACAATCACACACACACAGATTCACACCCGGGGGCAATTTAGTATGTCCAATTGGCCTGATTGCATGTCTTCAGACTGTGGAAGGAAACCAGTACCAGGAGTACCAGGAGGAAACCCACGCAGACACAAAGAGAACGTGCAGACTACACACAGAAAGGACTCTGGTTGCCTGGGCAGGGAATCAAACCCAGGCTCTTCTTGCTGTGAGGCAACAGCACTACCCATTTTGCAGATGAATTAAATGAATGAATGAATGAAAGGAAAATAGCGTCACACAGATTTGCTGAAAAAATGAAGTGATACAACATTTTGATTATGTAGTTTATTTTGTTGAAAGCTTGATTTTAGTGTCTCATTTTTAAATTACTTTTTAAAAACATATATGAGGTGAAAAACATTAGCAAGAGAAACAGGCTTCAGGGAAAAAAGAATATTGTTAAAAAAATCTGTCTATGATTGTGTGAACAAGCGATGAACTGCGTTAGTCTGTGAACTGAAAAAAAAAACGATAAGTGAGCAAGTGCTAAGTGACAGTAACTGGAAATTTTACAACTTGTCCAAAAATCCAAAAGTGAGAGAGTAAAATGAGAAGAAAGGAGGTTGTCTAATGATCTACACGTACTTGCAGCACAGAACAGAGGTGATAACAGACATTCTTGCTTGATGATAGGTTAGGATGGAGGGGGGAAGTAGAGAGAACATGTTAAAATATTGATGATTAGTGTAAGTTTTCCCAGCTGTGATACAACCAGAGACCAGATGGCTTTTAGAGGTGGGAAAAAACACCACACTTTGATCAAAGATTACAGAGAGAAACAAGAATTTTGTCTATTGCACAATATGACACAAAAGATGCTTAATTTAATCAAGGATATGAACTAACATGTAAAAAAATTGATGTCAGATTGATTTTAAGGTATTTTTGTCCTCCTTACTGAGTGTCACTTGTGGTGTTAGAGAAATGCTGTTTTTGCTGCTTACTGCTAGATAGAGCTTTGTCTCAATACACTGCAGCTAACAGACAGCTAATGTAACACAGAGTCAAAGCGATGCAAAAATATCTTTCATCATAGTGAAATGATCTTAATTCTAGGGTATATCTAATATTTCTTATTTTGAGATGATTGTGTGCATAATTTTGTGTTTCAAGCACATTTCTTAAGACAATTCATCTGCCAGTATAGTGAGATAAGCCCTTAAAGCAATTGAAATGTTTGGAAATAAGTTAAATAATCTTAAAATAAGCTTATTCTTAACAGGTGAAATGTTGGATATATTGACTAGATAAAAGTCCATTTCTAAATGATGTTTTAAATAATAAATATGTTTGATACTATATTAAAATTGATACTTTTATTAAACACTATGATTCCATGAGGCAAATATCCAAAAACCATTATATCAGCTGCCACAGAAAGACCCCAGACCTCTAAAATATTGCACTTTTTCATTTTTAAATACCATTCAAAAATACATTGTGTGAATACTAAACAAATGTGGCTTCAGTTTCTCATTCAGCATCAGATTTCAGATTTTTAACCAATATTCTGAAAAACGTATCCAATCTTGTAACAGATGATAAGAAAAACGTTTGTGGGCAGAGAATAGAGAAGTCAATTTCTGAGCCTAATTCATTCATTCATTCATTGTTCTAGAGATGATCAATATGACAATATTTATTATTATCATGATAAATTGCATCACATTACATCACAGTATGCTTTTATGACCATATTGTAGTCAGTGCCAGCTCTACTTAATAAGTGACATATGCAGTTGCTTGGGGTTCTTCTGGATCTAGGACTCCCTACTCCTGGGTTATTACTGTTTATTATATTGTCCAAGATGCTTCAGTGAAGCAAAAAGGCAACTGGTTAATCATGTCTCAAAAAAGAATGTATGCAACAAAATGAGACAATGAAGAGAAAACCCTTAAAGATAAAGGGGTTTTTGGGGGGGATTGTTTTGTAGTTTTTAGATTATGTAGTTTGCTTTGACTTGTAGATGGACAACAAGAAGTAGTGGATCTGGGGTCTTAATAATGAAGCAGGTTAAGCTTCCATAGGCTTTCTGGTCAAGTTTCAGCTTTACAAGACCTAACAAACCTAAATTAACTCGTTTACCATCTTTCTTAATGCAGGTTTGGATATTCAGGCTGTGATTAATTCTCCTGCATGTGCATATGAAAGCATGATATTTGTAATGAACAGCGAATCGTGGGAAACATGAGAATAATGAGAATATGTACCTAAATATGTACAAAGTACTTCTAACAGTAAAAAGAAGTGCTGTCACCACTGCCAACAGAGTTAGTCTGATCTAAGCTTACAGTTATCTTACAGTTAAAATGCTGAGAGGATTATCAGTGAATAGCAACTTATTAGAATTCAAAATGAGCATCCAATTATCAACATATGTTCAAATCATCCCATTATAAATCTGTATGATGTATGCAGCTTGTGGTAGTGATTGTTATTTGTTAACCTCTGTTATTTGTTGAAGGCCTCCAAAAAGCCTGCTCAGGATGCCCATAAGGCTAGGCCCTGGTTGTATCATTAGAACCTAAAGAACACTAACCAACTGCATGTTTGACTACAAATGCAGTACAATTAGTCCTGTTTAATTAAAATTGTTTCAGTGCAGTGTATGAAATATTGAATAAAAATCAATGTATTCATAGTTTATAAATGCTAGGCATTTTTGGAACATGGCACTACTTGTTCTTTAGGTCTGTTCCAACTTATAAAACCTCAGAAAAACTAAACATTGTGATGCACATAGTGTATTGTAAAATATATTGAAATTTCATGGTGTTATGTCTCTGCCATATTGCCCTCGCCTACATTTTACACACATTTCCAAAGCATGGAATTGACTCCATTACTTCAAATGGTTGAATTGAAATGAAACAGATACTAACCAATCAAATCTTGAACTCACTATACCTCTCTGTTTATGTGATGTATGTGCATGCGTTTGTATTGACTGTACCTCAGCAGAACCTAGTGCTCTCTCACTGTGCTCTGTCTGATTGAGCCGATAGCAGGAGTGTCTCATCCCTGGCCTCTGGATTAAGAATAGAGAGACTAGACCTGGACAGGAGAGATATATCCGTATTAAAACACTGTCTCACTGCATTACGCTAGCCTGTCTCACTGCATTACGCCAGCCTGTCTCACTGCATTAAACTCAATCCGTCCCGCTGCATTAAAGCCAGCCTGTCTCGCTGCATTAAACCCATCCTGTCTTGCTGCATTAAAGCAGCCTGTCTCACTCTCAGAGTCACAACAGCACACAACACACACAGCAGACTGCTGCTGTTGTGTTTCCTCTCTCGCTCAGCTACCAGATCAAAGGCACGGTGCTGAAATTACACAGCGAGCCCTGCTATCTTCCATTGTGATCAGCCTGTGCCATTGTGTCTCCAGTGACTGGACCAGCACACGCTTTCCAGGGGACCTGTGGCAAAACAGTGTGTGTGTGATGCTATCAGAAAGCTGCCTGGGATTTGTGGCACATGTCTGATTACTCCAAGAACTGCTTGAGAGAGAGGACAGCAGGAGCCTCTCAAGAGGCCCTTCAAGCCCAAAGGAGACAAACATTGCCCACAAATGGGAAAAGGAGCAGGGAAGAGCACACAAGAGCACACAGCAGTTAAAGGTTGGATGTACCTACTCAAAGATGTTTTCCTTATTCACACTGTTTACCACATTTCAGAACAATATTGGACCTCAATACTATGAGATAACTCATATGGTAGTATTTAGTGACCAAAAGCATATATCATTACTGTACTAACAAAACCTGGTATCACTTTATATTAAGAGTACATGATCTGCCAGTAATGAAGGCATTTACTAATAAATAATTAATTAGAAAGTAATGAGTCATTAATCAGGAACATTTGAATAAGTAATACGACAAATAAGCAGAAAACCAGGTTAGTGCAGATTGGTCTACTGCTAGAAGCTCTGTTGGTTTCATATTTTTCATGCAATTTATACTATTAATAGTGTCATATTGCAATGTCTTACTGTAACAACATAAATATAAATGGATAGTAATTATTTAGTTTATTTAGGAAAAACAGGCATTTTATTTCATTAAAACTATACATTATTTTAATATATATCACTATCATTATGAAAAAATATGTACCAGCTTAAGAAAAATTACCTAAAGGTGGTATATATTTCTCTCATTAAACATGTTATTTGGATAATAAAATTGACAACAAATTGAATATTACATTGTAATATTACATTTTTTAGTAAAGGGAACACAGCATTTGAACGAAACTATATATAAAATATAAAATATAAATATATAAAATATATAAAAGCTATTTTTCTTCACCAGTAGGAAGCAGTAATTGCAATAGTCACTATAAGTCAAGCTGCCTTTGGCTTTGTACACATAACAGATAAAAGTGGCGCAAATCTGATCTTTTTCTTCACATGTGACACACTGTGTGGCAGTGGGAACAGCAAAAACACACTGAATCTGACATTTTCAATTCTGATTTGTGACACTTTTACATGTCATGCTGAAATCCGATATGTATCCGATATGTGGCGATGTGACTCTGGTGAGTCTGAACATCCAGATCAGAATTCATGCGACTTTTACACCAATCCAACCCAACATTCTTCATGTTTTTGCACTACTGAGACCTTTAAACATTTGGGCTGATGTTTCGGTAAAAAAAAAAAAAAAATAGAACACATTCATCCAAACTGCTACATGTTTAAAGAGATTTTGAAAGAAATGTTCCATACACAGACAGAAGAATAAGGCTGCCATGTTGAAGAAAAGTTTAAAATCTGAAAGTAAAGTTTAAAGAAACCAATGAGATGAATCAAAAAGCTGTGGTTGAATAATGTGCCCTCTTTACAACAAACTCGAATACATTCAGTATGAAAAGCCCAGCTACCAGCCATCTGAGCTTCTCATTAGCTCATGTGGTGCTGGCTTCACTGTTGATTTTTGATTATTTACCTCTGGATGAGGGGGTCAGTTTAGCAGCATGATTTGTTCAGACTGTCATTTGAAAGAAATTGTGAACAGCCTTACAAAAAAGCTGAACAACAGGAGTTCATAAGGCTTAGCAATGAGTTCAGTCAGATATACAAGATGAGGCAGAGCACAAAAATGGGCATATTATGGGGTTCCCAGAACTAGGATTGGGAACCCGTGATTCTTAAAGATTCTAGGAAAATGATGCTGGACTGTTCATATCAATTATTAACAGATTTCCATGTTCAGTGGTAACTGTATGATAAACTGTACCCTTATGAGGCACTGTGTATCAATATATCATATTTCTAAGATGAAGGATGAATTAAATCCATGGCAGCTGTCACAAATGAGGACTAGTGACAAAAAGATATCAGGGTAAGTTTTTGATGTTATTAAATAAACAGACAGGTAGTTAAAAACAGACAAGGTAACATAAGAACAACAATAACAATAAACTCATGACCTGATAGACACTGGTAAATACAAGAGCTGCTTACACAGCAAGTTGAAGCAGATGGACAAGATGATGAGAGGTTGGAGCTACAGAAAAAAAAACAGTTTGATGGACACAATATTCCAAAACACTCTGCCTAAGGGAGACACCAAAATGCTTAATTAACAAATGCTTAATGACTTATTGAGTCAGTAATTATAATGTGATGCACTACACCTTCTTAAAGAAAAAAGTCATTATGTGACTTCAGCGCTGTACAAAGTTAACCCAACCTCGACTGTTACAATATTTTAGATTCTTCAGACCCCCTTTGTCTTAACGTAGCTTTGTACACTGTCATGAGGAGCCACCTGGAACACTTGACCAACAGAACTGAAGAAGTTTACATATTGTAGTGGTCAGAACAAAACCTAATACCCCCAAAGTTGTAACTTTAGAGAAGTCAACTTCATTTCTATCACACTTTTACAACAGAAGTTGTTACAAAGCAGCTTCACAGAAAATGTGAGTCCAAGCCCCAGCGAACAAGCCAAGGGCAACTGCGCAAGAAAAAACTCCCCAAGAGGAACTAAGACTCAAAAGTGGAACCCATCCTCCTCTGGTCAACAAAGGATAGCAAAACAAAAACAAAAGAAGAGCAATATTAACACACGATTAAATTTTACAGTTAACATAAAATATTGAGGTAACACTGTATTTTAAGGAACACATATTGCTGGCTTATTAAGTTCTTATTATTTGTTCAATAAAGCCTGAATTAGGCACTTCTAAATAGTTTATTCACTTTGTCATCATCGTCGTTGCCCGCTAGCCCAAACAGGGTCGCGGTAGCAGTTGGGAGAGCAGAGAATCCCAGATGACCCTGTCCCCCGCAACTTCCTCCAGCTCATTCCCGGGGACCCCAAGCCGCTCCCAGGCCAACTTGGAGACATAATCCCTCCAGCGGGTCCTAGGGCGACCCCGGGGTCTTGTCCCGGTAGGCCGTGCCTGGAACACCCCCACCGGGAGGATTAATCTTTATTCATTATGATCTGTGTTTGTACGTAATAAGAGATCTGTTATGTGAAAATCATAAATAATTGCCTTATTAGTCATTATAGCTCATAATAAGCACTTTATTCATACCTTGTAATGCTGAATTACTGAGCATGAATTATCACCTATATTGTCATCTTATTAGTGTACAATTGGCAGAATGTTATTTCCACAGGTTCTGGATAGCATCACTGCATCATTGGTTATTGCTTCTTTAGAGCCAATAAGAGTTTAATAAGTCAATAATGCTTCAGGATTTGTTCCATATTCTAAAGTGGAGTCATCACTAATTAAAGGCTAAAAAGTGCTAAATAGAGTTTCAATAAGTCTGTTTGTTAAATTTATTTACTTTTGGTTGTTAAAATGTTCAATACTAGTGGCTTCAGAGCTTGCATGTTGTGTTTAATGGATGTTTCAGGTGCTATAGCAAAGAGTAAAAAACGCAAAAGTAAAAACTGTTAACTGAACTTACTTTTACTAAAGACAATAAACTTTTACAATTGGAATGAGAAATTACTGCAATAGGAAACTAATATCTGAATTCATTCATTTGACAATTTAGCACATAACATTCCATGTTATTTTTGATGCTACACCACAAAATGGACCATTAAAGAGCTAGAATCTTACACAGGATTTTTTTTTCTTATGTCATGTAAAAGCATTATTAATGCCAAGATTATTAAATCCAAATGTTCCTTCAGAGATATTTTAGATCTGTTGCCTTGTAGCCTCCATACAGTGGATGGAGTTGCAAATGCTCCACATCCGCTCAATGTTTTGAGTGTGTGCCTCTGTCGTAGGCTCAGCAAAAGACTCTTCATGATTGACTATGAGATGAAGATGTCCCTCATTAGAAAGACAGCGATATGATCTCCACCCGTCTAATATTACTGCACTCCCACACCTCACGTAATTCTTCAGGATGGGCATTAGGTGTCTTGTGGATCTATGCTTCACAAGTTGATCTATGCTTCACAATATGCTTCAGTTGTAGCTACAGACTACCTGTTGTGGCATGATTTATTATATAATCAGTTTGTACTTAGTATTAGTTTGTAATTAGAACTTAGGAAAAATATGTTTTAGGCACTACAAAAGAATTTATCTGTTGCAACACATTTGTGTTGGCTATCTTCTACCCCTTTCATCCAGGGTTTCCCTGGATTGTCCAGGTCTTTGGTCACGAGGAGGAGCGAGGAGGCGGACGCATATGTGGAGATAAGCCAGATTTATTATGGGCAAATCCAAAATCAGGGTCAAGACAGTCCAGGGTCATACAGCCAACATGGATTGAACGGGGGGCAGACATGTCAGACAAACAATAAACAATAAGCAGGTTCAATCAACACACAGTAACCACAACAACCAACAAAGACTGGCAAACACAAGGGGCGCACACAGGGCTTAAACACACAGGGAAAACGAGGGACAGGCGGAAAATAGGTGGAGACAATCAGGGGCGGAGTCATGAAATGAGGGGGCTAAACCAAAACAAAACGCACATGGGCTAAACCAAAACATGAACATATGGACAGGACTGGGAGGGGCCAATCGTGACATTGTGAAAGGTGCACTGCTGGTGACAGGTTTAGGCAAGAGGCAGCACTTCAACACATTAACTGAAAAATTAAGTTCTGTAGCTGAACTGATATTTGAATGTATTTCCTTAGACTGCATAATGAGTAGTGCTACATGTCCACAGAAGTTAGTAAAAAAGCCACTGATTACATGTGCAGGAATTTTACAGGGCTGAGATGGCAGCCTTAGCTGTTGTCCAGATATTATTTGGGTGGTGGTCTATTCTCAGCAGAGGTAGAGTGGGTGTATCAGACACAGTGGTATTATGAATAATACCACTGATGAAGTGCCAGAGGATGGCTAACACAAATCATCAAAAGATGTGCTTTCCTACGTCTCTTTCCCACTGTAGGGCCAAATGGTTCTGAGCATCGACAGAATCTGCTATATTGGCATTTCCACACGAGCACAGTTCAACACTTAATGCTTACAGACTATGCTCAGCATGGATTTCTCAAAACAGTTAGCTAACCATGCTCATAGCCATGGAACCTTTGAGTGGGAAAATGCAATAATATAGTTATTCACTGACTGGTTCTATGTTTATATTGTAACATTGCATTTTGTATTATTTCAAAACATTTACATTTTATGGCATTTGGCTGATGCTCTTATCCAGAGCAACTTAGAATTTGATGATTTTACACAAGTAGGCCAATGTGGTGTTAGGAATGCCCTAGGACTCTTATTGGTATAGTGTAGGGTGCTTACCCAGGTGGGGGATTGAACCCTAGTCTACAGCATAGAAGGCAGAGGTGTTAACCACTACACTAAAACAATCAAATAAGTTTACCTTGATCATGTAGTCACCAAGTAAATAAAAGCATGCACTATTTTATACCACCATTCAGCAAAACCATCAATCTAACAATAACTGCTAAAGAAGAGAGGAACTGTTTAGCATTAGTTTAGGATGCTAACAGCTCTACTCACCACATAACAGGTTTGATTCTGGTTTAAAGAATCTACAAAGAAAGCTGAATATTAAATATTTTTTGTGGTGTTTGGATCTGTAGGCTCCTAGCTAGGCTAATGTTTGCTGGTTCCTTTCCCCTACTTAGCAGCCGTCCGGCTTAGCTAGTTGGTTAAAGATCAAGCCACCAGCTCTAAAACATAGGTATTACGATATTCTAAAGAAGTATTAAATAAGTGTATATGCACACATTGTATCAGACGCTGAGTGTATTGTCTCATGACTACAAAACAGAGAAAGTTGAATAAACTTATTTAGTGTTTGTGGCCAAATTTACTTTCATCATTTATCACTACTTCATGTGGACTTCCAATTTTCTGCTTTTTAGCTCTTCTCATTCTTTTCATGGCAGACTTACACACTTTAGAGTTTGCTAGCAAGTTTGCCTAAAGCTTGTGAACTCCTTGTGATGCCCTCTTGAAGCATATCTTCCTGGCGAAGGTGGAGCCCCTGGGCAAATCTGTATAAAAAATACAAAGAAACAAGATGTTTTCACATTAAACTGCGCATTTATCATCAGGGCTTCTAATGAAATCAGAATCAGTTAATAAAACTGTGAAGGAAACCCATTCACAGTGAAATTATAAGGCATGTTTCAGCCCAAACA
Source organism: Pygocentrus nattereri (assembly GCF_015220715.1). Classification (NCBI taxonomy): domain Eukaryota; kingdom Metazoa; phylum Chordata; class Actinopteri; order Characiformes; family Serrasalmidae; genus Pygocentrus; species Pygocentrus nattereri. The sequence goes on along the minus strand of NC_051238.1, from coordinate 15,961,531 downwards.
ACTTTTTGATTGAGCCATAATACAGGCAGCCAATCAGAAAAGAAATCATTCACATACATCAGTTTTAAAGACACAGTAATAAAAACATCCTGTTTAACTGTACAGGATACTGAGAGGTTTGAAACTGGTCATGTAAAGACGACCAATGACCTTAGAGAAAAAAATTTATAACACAAAAGAAATGCAAGATATTTGCCCTTTAAACAAAATTATATAGCAAAAATATCCAATTGCAACTAGGCTAAGCCCAGTAATTTCACTTAAAACATACTTTTTTGTAAACTAACCTAATTTTTACCTGTATCTAAAAAGTAACAAGCTTAATAACCTTAAATTAAATTTAAAAAGGATCATTCAGCCAAGGTGTTTTAATGGCAGCCAGTACCAAAGAAAATTGATTTTTAAAAAATGTTATTACATATGTGTCAGTCAGGGATGTCAGTGCACTTCTTGTCAATAAAACACATTTTATTCATGCATAACCAGTTGACACATTTGAGTCATGCACATTGTTAAAGCACCAGTTTTGTGATTGGAATAGATTAGGTATGTCTACTAAACTCACAGTATATTTAGGTAGCAGCAACCAACAGTGAAACCTTGGTTTGAGAAAGAATGTAAATCTACGAAAGATACTAGTATATCTGTCATGGTTATAATTGCCTGATTGTGGTATTAACGTTATTCATCATCGTTGACCGCTAGTCCAGACAGGGTCACGGTAGCAGTTGGGAGAGCAGAGAATCCCAGATGACCCTGTCCCCTGCAACTTCCTCCAGCTCATTCCCGGGGACCCCAGGCCGCTCCCAGGCCTACTTGGAGACATAATCCCTCCAGCAGGTCCTAGGACGACCCCGAGGTCTTGTCCCGGTAGGCCGTGCCTGGAACACCTCCAGGGGGCATCCGGATCAGATGCCCGAACCACCTCAGCTGGCTCCTCTCAATGCGGAGGAGTAGCGGCTCTACTCTGAGATCGTCCCGGGTGACCGAGCACTACCAGACGCTACTGGACACCGCCAGGAAGAAGACGGACGCCAGGATCGTCATCTCCGGCCCTCTTCCCACCTACCGGCGGGGATCCGAGCGGTTCAGCAGGCTCTTCGCGCTGCAGTCCTGGCTCCGCGGCTGGTGCGCCTGCAACGGTTTGGGCTACGTGGACAACTGGTCTTCGTTTTGGGAGCAGCCAGCGCTCTACCGGAGGGATGGGCTTCACCCTAGTCCTCTGGGGTCCGTCGTCCTCTCACGGAACATCGAGAGGGCTATCCGCTGACTTCAAAGCGGCCACGTAAGTAGCGGCAAAAATAGAAATGTTACTGCTCACCATGCTAGTGTTACTGCTAGAAATAAGCCGATTGCTAGCACTTCTACAAATGCTTATTGTGTAAATACAATTGAGACTGTGTCTGTTCCCCGAATAAAACAACACATCAAAAAGCCTCGAAACGTTTGCCTTAGTAACCTCATTCATATCAGACCAGTTACACCAGTTTACAACGACTGCACCTTTGGTCTAAAACTAGGCCTGCTTAACATTAGATCCCTGGCATCTAAAGCCATTATTGTAAATGAAATCATTACAGATCATGATTTTGATGCTCTGTGCCTCACAGAAACGTGGATTAGACCCGATGAGTACCTTAGTCTAAATGAAGCCACTCCCGCAGGCTACAGCTATGCACACAGCCCTCGTTTAAGCGGTCGGGGTGGAGGTATAGCAACCATCCATGCTAAAGCTTTAGGCGTGAACCAGAAAGCAGGACCTACATTTTCTTCTTTTGAAGTTCTTGTACTTAATATACTTGAGCAAGGAACAAATAAACATTCATTTCTATTAATCACAATTTACAGGCCACCCGGTCCGTATTCTCAGTTCTTACAAGAATTCTCTGAGTTTCTATCAAGCCTAATAACGTTTTCAAGTAAAATATTAATTGTTGGAGATTTTAATATCCACATCGACAACCCTCACGACACACTAAGTAAGGCATTCATATCTATCATAGACTCCATGGGATTCACCCAAATTATAAAAGGGCCCACACACCACCTCAACCACACTCTAGACTTAATACTGACCTTTGGTGTAGACATAGATAACTTAGCCGTTCTCCCCCAGACCACAGCCGTCTCAGACCATTACTAAATCTCATACAAAATCCAGTTTAGTGGTAATGTGTGCTCATCACCATGCTATCAGGTTAAGAGGACTATAACTTCCTCCACAGCTGGCAGCTTTATCAGAAACCTCCCGCAGTTATCAACTTCAGTCAGCTGTCCATCTAATCCTACTGAATTAGATACTATGACCAAATTCCTAGAGGATACTCTTCGATCTACGTTAGACAGTGTAGCCCCATTAAAAAGCAAAATAGTACGGCAGAAAAAACTCGCCCCGTGGCATAATGATCACACTCGAACTTTAAAACAGACTGTCAGGCAACTAGAGTGAAAATGGCGTCTGACTAAATTAGAAGTGTTCCAGTCCGCCTGGAAGGAGAGCCTTATAGACTATAGAAGAGCCCTTACTGCAGCACGTTCAGCCTATCTCTCCTCTCATAGAAAACAATAAGAACAATCCCAGACTACTATTTAGCACAATTTCTAAACTAACAGAGAACAAAAGAGTCACTGAACCCCAGATGCCATCAGCCTATAGCAGCAATGATTTTATGAATTTCTTTAGTGATAAAATCGAAAAAATTAGACAGAAAATTCTGAACACACAGTTAAATTCCACAAACCTGGCGGCTTATAATTTCAGTCTAGACCCTGAGAATATTAGAGTCACTCCAGATAGGCTGGAATCGTTTACATTACTCCAAGAAAATGAACTAATCAAAATAGTCTCTTCTGCAAAACCATCGACCTGTATTCTGGACCCGATCCCTACAGGTCTACTCAAGGAAATCTTACCAGAAATAACTAAGCCTATTCTGTCAATAATAAACTCCTCTCTTAGCCTCGGATATATCCCAAAAACTTTTAAACTTGCAGTAATTAGACCGCTGATTAAGAAAGCTAACCTCGATCCCTGTGAACTATCAAATTATAGACCCATCTCAAATCTCCCCTTCATATCTAAGATCCTGGAAAAAGTGGTAGCAAAACAATTAAGCCCTTATTTGCATAGGAATAATCTACACGGAAAATTTCAGTCTGGTTTTAGGCCACATCATAGTACAGAAAAAGCATTAGTAAAAATTATAAATGATCTTCTATTATTCACGGACCAAGGAAATGTGTCGTTGTTAGTCCTCCTTGACCTTAGTGCAGCATTCGACACAATAGACTAGAAAACCTTGTAGGGGTAACAGGAACAGCTCTTTCCTGGTTCAGGTCCTACCTCACCGATCGATATCAGTTTGTTAATGTAAAGGGTGAATCATCTGTTCGTGCAAAAGTAATTTATGGTGTTCCACAAGGCTCTGTTTTAGGACCTATATTATTTACAATATATATGCTACCACTAGGCACCATTATCAATAAACACGGCATAAATTTCCACTGTTATGCAGATGACACCCAGTTATATATATCAAGTAAACCAGATGATAAAATTAAACTTGGCAAGATTGAGGACTGAATAAAAGACATAAAAGATTGGATGTCAAATAATTTTCTGTTACTTAACTCAGATAAAACAGAGGTCCTGCTTCTTGGTTCAAAATTAGCCAGAAACAGACTGTCTAACTCAACACTAAAACTTAACAATCTCTCAGTTTCATCAAGCCTATCTGTTAAAAATCTTGGTGTCATGATAGACGCTGATCTCTCCTTCGACACACATATAACTAATATTACTAGAACAGCTTTCCTGCATCTCCGCAATATTGCTAAATTAAGAAATTCATTATCTCTACAGGATGCAGAAAAGCTAGTTCATGCATTTATCACTTCAAGGCTAGATTATTGTAATGTCCTGCTGTCTGGATGTCCCAGCAAAAGCCTTAACAAGCTTCAGCTAGTCCAGAACGCTGCAGCCAGAGTCCTCACAAGAACTAGGAAGTTTGACCATATTAGTCCAGTTTTATCAGCCCTGCACTGGTTACCAGTTAAATTTCGCATTGATTATAAAATTCTATTACTGACTTGTAAAGCTCTAAACGGGCTCGCCCCTCAGTACCTGAGTGAGCTCCTCTCCCACTATGAACCATCACGCCTACTTAGATCACAAGGTGCTGGCTTACTACTGGTACCTAGAATTAATAAAGCTACATCAGGGGGGAGAGCTTTCTCATACAAAGCCCCCCAGCTCTGGAATAATCTTCCTGCTAATGTTCGGGAATCAGACACAGCCCCAATCTTTAAGTCTAGGCTAAAAACTTATTTGTACAGTCAAGCATTTGGTGACTAGTCTTCCCTGTCAGGTCTAGACCTGCTGGAGTCTCTACTGCTCTGTTTTACTGTAATCTGTGGTCAGCCACTCTTTACAGTACTAACTCTGTTTTTTCTTTCCTTTCTCTGCCGAGCTGATCAGCTGCCCATCCTGTGCGTCTGATGCTGTTGCCTCTACTGCCTTGATTGGTGCCGCTGCTCACCAGCCTTCTGGACCGGTTTGACCACCACTGAGCTTCTTGCTGTACAGCGCTGCAATATTGCAGAGGCGTGTTAGCCATGGCAGCCCCACAATATCCAGAGTCTTAAGCATTTCTGGGCAAATCTCATCCACCCCCGGTGCCTTGCCACTGAGGAGCTTACCAACTAGCTCAGTGACCTCCACCAGGGAAATGGAACTTGACACCCCAGAAGCCTCTGGCCCTGACTCCCGTGAGGGAGGCACATCTCCCGGATTAAGAAGTTCCTCAAAGTGCTCCTTCCACCGACTGACAATATCCTAATTCGAAGTCAGAATTTCTCCACCCTTGCCGAATACAGCTTGGGCGCAGCTACCCCGACCACTCCTGAGTCGCCGGATAGTTGTGCAGAACCTCTTTGAGGCAGACCGAAAGTCTTTTTCCAAGGCCTCACCAAACTCCTCCTATGCCCTGGATTTTGCTTCTGCCACCGTTGCAGCTGCCACCTTTTAAGCCTGTTGGTACCTATCTGCTGAATCAGGAGTCCTTCACACCAACCAGTCCCTAAAGGCCTCTTTCTTCAGCTTGACGGCCTCCCTCACCACCGGTGTCCACCAGGAGGTTCTTGGGTTACCGCCCCGACAGACACCCACAAGCTTTTGGCCACAGCTACGCCTGGCAGCTTCCACAATGGAGGTTTTGAACAGGGTCCGACAGTCGTTCCCAGCACACCCTCACTATTTGCTTGGGCCTACCGGATCTGACCATCAGTCTTCCCTGCCATCTGATCCAACTCACCACCAGATGGTGATCAGTTGACAGCTCAGCACCTCTCTTCACCCAAGTGTCCAGAACATATGGTCCCAAGTCAGATGAAATGACAACAAAGTCGATCATTGACCCTTGACCCAAGGAGCTCTGGTACCATGTACACTTATGAACATCCTTGTGTTCGAACTTGGTGTTCGTTATGGACAATCCATGCCTGGCACAGAAGTCCAATAACAATTCACCATTCAGGTTTAGATCGGGCAGGCCGTTCTTCCCAATCACGCCTCTCCAGGTCTCCCAGTCATTGCCAATGTGAGCATTGAAATCTCCCAGTAGGACTATGGAGTCTGTAGGCGGGACCCTTTCCAGAACCCCGCCCACTCACTCCAATAAGGCCAAATACTCTGACCTGATGTTTGGTGCATAAGCACAGACAACTGTCAAAGTTTTCCTCTCTATGATTTTAATTTGTATTGAGGCGACCCTCTCGTCCACCTGGACAAACTGAAACTGCATGGTCACCAGCGAGGGACTTGTGAGTATCCCCACACCCGCCCGGCGCCTCTCACCCTGTGCAACCCCTGAGTAAGAGAGAGACCAACCCCTATCCAGGAGTTTGGTTCCAGAGCTGACACTGTGGGTGGAGGTGAGCCCAACTATATCTAGTTGGTACCTCTCAACCTCCTGCACAAGTTCCGGCTCCTTCCCCCCCAGTGAGGTTACATTCCATGTACCAAGAGCTAGTTTCTGCTGCCGGGGCCTAGGCCACCTAGGGCCTCCCCGCAATCTCCCACTGCCAATATGGCACTGCACCGCTCCTCCATGCTGGACCTTGTGGGTGGTGGGCCCACATGGCCTCCCCATGTTGCCTCTTCAGGCTGAGCCCGGCCGGGTTACGGGGGCTGCCCGGCCACCAGAACACTACCCCCGGCCACCGGAACACTACCCCCAGGCCTGGCTCCAAGGGTCGGTCTCGGTGACCCTTTCCCAGGCAGGGCACACGGTACAGGGTACATGGAGAACGTTATTATATAACAAACTTATTTGAGCAGGCCACAGTTATTTTCCACAGTTATTAGTGGTCAGTATCATATACTTACGTGACAACAAGTAGAACATGAATTGGGTGCATTTTCTCCAGTTGGTTTTATACCAGTGCATGTAAATGAAAGAAAGCAAAAAATGCAATTATTACAACATGTCAGGTGTCTTATGAAAATAACAAATACACATTCTAACTTCTGACTGGTGTCTTATCACTTTTAGAGGGTAGCAGTGAGTAATATTTGTTTATTTGATGGTTATTAATAGCACCTTTAGAGCAGTTTAGTTCCCTTTCCCAATTTTGGTGATCCAACACTATTCACCTTTTTGTGCTTTGTCTCATCAAGCATACCTCATTCAAAAAGTTTACTTCTTAACAAGTGCCTTATTTCCTGGGTCAGGTGTGTAGAGTAGAGAAAACAATGCAGAGCATAGGTCTCATCAGGACTGGCATTGGGAACCTCAGCTTTAGCAATAACAATGAATAATGTTGTTTATTTGAGCTTCAGTTGTGTCTTTCAGCACCTGAAAGCCACTTAGTACTGACAGCTTGGGAGCTTTGTCCTTTTGTCCTCTTTAGTACTTTTTATACAAAAATGTAAAAATGACAATTCATTTGCAATTCACAATTATTCATATGCAATTGCAATTTGTTATCAGTTAAAATGTCAGGATTGTGACAGGTCTAGATGCTAGGTTTGACAATATGGCCAAAATTGTTAAAAAAAAAAAGAAATTAATCATAAAATGTGGTATGTTTCTACATAGGCATGCTTCCTGAAGTTATGAGTGAGGACACCAAAGCAAATCTTGGCCAAACTGATTCCTTATCTGAGTCATGTGATCAGCCACCCAGAAAGGCAAAAAAGAAGCACATGGACATCAAAGTTGAAATCCCACCCATGCTAGAGGTAAGTTTAAATAATCTGTCAAGAACTGTATTGCTTTGGTTAGCAGGCACAGCAGGTGGTCTCTTTTTGCTGAGCAAAACTTTTATTTATCTGAGCTGTGTCAGCCTGTGTAGTACATAAGTATACCTTTGTAGACATTAACTTTAAATTATGCATCTTTACCTCACTGAAAATAGTACAGAATTTAAAATGCTTACACTTGGCAGGTTTGGTTTGAGTGACTGCCCTGTTATTGTAGTTTGCCAGAACAATGAGAACACTGCTAATCAAACTCAAACTAATTAAGACCTCTCAGGAGGTCTCAGTCACCTGCCAAATGAACTCTGGTTCAGTCTATTTGCAATAAGAGTGCAGTATGTATCTTAGACGTCTACACAGGTGAAACACAAGCTGAAATATTATTCCCTCTCTGAAGACCTTCTTTGGTAGCTGTAACAAACCTACTTCTGATGCTGTTTTGACATATGTGTACATTTTATCATCTTTTCACATGCTCTGAATTATAAAACAGATCTTGATTTGCACACTCAGTTCCATTGTTAAATACTCCATATGCACATATGACCACATAAATCAATTACATTACGTATTAATGCACCAAATTTCTCAAACTTTACAAAAGCAGTAAGTTACTCAATGCACACAGAACATACATAAACTAGCTCACAAGCTGAATTAGGCTAGTGTATAACATGGTTCTGAAAGATCCATTAACCCCTTAAAATCCCCCTTAAAAAATTTATTACATTTACGGCATTTGGCTGACGCTCTTATCCAACATACGATTTAAGTGCTTTACACAGGTAGGCGAAGGCTGTGTTAGGAGTCTTGCCCAAGGACTCTTATTGGTATAGTGTAGGGTGCTTACCCAGGCAGGGGATTGAACCCCAGTCTACAGCGTAGAAGGCAAAGGTGTTACCCACTACACTACACCAACCACAAAGGCTTGATATTCAGTAAATACAGGGACTACAGTGCAAACTGGCTGAGCTATTCTTAGGTTGTAGACGCATGTAATAAAACTATTTGTGATTTAAGGGAGCGTGCAGATTGCAGGCACATTGAAAGAGTATTCAAAGAAAACTTGATGAACGACATTTATTCTGAGGATGTGAGTGAATTATATACTGTTGTCATCATACCTTCATCAGTTTAGCATTGATTTTGAGATTATTTAAGACCATATGTGTGACGTTAATACATAAAGACATTGTCATCCAAAAAACTCGAAAAACTTGACCTGACACCTCTGACTTTTAAATTATTATTTCTATTTATTAAGCTTTACAATGTGAATCCCAGCAGCACACATTCATATTTTAGCCTATTTTTATTCTTCTTATTCGGTAATGGCATTTCTTTCAGTTTTAACAACAAAATCTTGTATAGCTTTATGCTTGACAATGGATAACCTTAAAAATATGCTGCCAGTATCATAGTGGCAAGCTTGTTATGCTAGGCTTGAAAGCTTATCAGACATAGTAAAAGTAACCTAGGGTGATGGAGTTTAACAAACATAAAGAGGTATATTTCTTGAATAGGCTTGATCTTTTTCATATTTATTCTAACTGATAATTGCTTTTTTCCAGCCCAAGGACCTGAGGAGGTCATCAAACGATACCGCAAGGTGCTGAAGACTTTTAACAAGGTGCGAACTATGACCGAAGCATTCAACTGCCGTAATGTTTACTGTGGAACAACTGCTTTCACTGCAGCAATTGCAGAACTTGCACCTATGAAAGTCTTGCATCTACCTCAACAAGGAGACCTTGGCTGCAAAAAAATATGCAGCCAACATCACAGAAGAAACAAAGAATAATATAGAAGACATGAAGGCAAAGGGACAGCTATTTCCCATTTGGTGGAAATAAGCTGTAGATATCAAGCTAAAGAGGTTTCACTGTTCACACTGAATAACTCTGGCAGAATTTATTTTTTTTTGATAATGCCAATTTGCCTGTTACTGAGCCTGTTTGCAATCTGTAGTTAATTGTAGCAAATTGAGTTAATTTTATGATTGCTCATATATAAATATAGCTGGTATAGGCCAGTAAGAATTATTATAGCTTCAGTAGTCTCAGATTCAAATGTCATCGGTTGAGCCAGTTTTTCAGTTAACATTTTCTTTTAGCAGTTGAGTGTATACCTCTAACAGCAAAATAAAACAGTTTGAATTACATGTCAAATACCTGTAAGCATGTTTTTTCATTATATCACCCTGAGAAATGACAACATGCATTTTTTACAACATACCATCCATTTAAGATCTGTGAATGGTACACAGGTATTCAGATTTTTGGCTACTAAAAGGTCTTAAAATTATCTTCAGTTTATATATTGTACACAAACAGACTTATTGAAACTCTTTTTAGCCCCTTTTAGCTTTTAATTAGTGATGACTCCACTTTAAAATATGGAGCAAATCTTGAAGCATTATTGACTTATTAAACTCTTATTGGCTCTAAAGAAGCAATAAACTCCAATGATGCAATGATGCAGTGATGCTATCCAGAACCTGTAGAAATAACATTCTGCCAATTGTACACTAATAAGATGATAATATAGGTGATAATTTATGCTCAGTAATTCAGCATAACAAGGTATGAATAAAGTGCTTATTATGAGCTATAATGACTAATAAGACATTATGGTTTTCACGTAATCTAATTATGTACAATCACAGATCATAATGAATAAAGATTAATACATAGTGAATAAACTATTTAGAAGTGCCTAATTCAGGCTTTATTGAACAAATAATAAGAACTTAAGCCACCAATATGTGTTCCTTAAAATAAAGTGTTACCAATATTGAATATACAGAAAAGGGGACAAGTTTTTCGATTGATCAATGACTACTGCTAGACGTGTATCAGAGTAACACTGACAAACAGATCTATGGAAATCAGTCACTGTTACCAGTGAAAACCAGTGGCTACCGTTAGATGCATATCACAGGGAAAATGAGTTGCATTTACAAAGACCAATGATTACAGTATAAGACGATCATGATGATATGTTGATAATGATTAAATGACATAATTTGAAAATGCCTGTTAGCCTTTACATTGTATGTAAATTTTATGATAAATGGACTGAAAGGAACGGCCCAAAATCCATTGACTTACATTAAAAGTAAAGTAGTTTTTTTCTTGAAGTGTAGAATTTTGGCTCTAAATGCCTATAGGATTAGACATGCATTAGATCAAGTGTGTCCAAACATTTGACTGCTACTGTATCTGAAACTAACAGTACTTGCAATGCTGTTAATACAATGTGTGTGGATTAGATGGCCTCCTCTGTTTGTTTACAGAATTAGCTTTTTTGATGTTTAAAGTGACCTGTCCAGGGTGTATCCTGCCTTCCGCCCGAAGACTGCTGGGATAGGCTTAGCACCCCCCTGCGACCCTGACGGAGAAGCGGCTTAGAAAATGGATGGATGGATGGATGTTTAAAGTGTGTTTGCCGTGTAACATATGCAATATTATTTTCAGTGACCCATATTTTTAAGATTAATCAGTGCATAAGCTTTGGTTCAACTTTGGTGGGAGGTGGGCAGTATACTGCTTATACCACCTGACTTATGATAAGTGCTTTATACTGATTAGGCTCATAATCAGTCATAATTAAGATACTGCCAGCCTGTTATCTATGAGGAATGTACATATGTAGCTGTCCAACACACAGGGAAGTACAGCCTTAGATGTAGAAGCATTTTATAGGTTTAAAAAAGTAAATAAGCCCTGGCAAATTTACTAGATCTAATAAATTAGCAGGCTTGCCATTAATAATGAACAAATTGACAAGCCTTTTTATTTCAAGAGAGAGCTACAGCCTGCAGTAGATAACAGGCTGGCAGTATCTTAATTATCACTGGTAGCCTGTTTAGTTTTCTTCAGTTTTAAACATCCTTGATTTGAACATTAGAAAAGTGGAGCTGGCTCAGGCTTCTGTGGTAAAGAAACATGAAAGATGCTTACTTTAAACAGACTACATTTCCCATGAGCCTGTGCACAAGGACATATAGACAGGATGGAAAATATGGATTTAAACCAAAGATTCACACATTTTCAACCAAAATAAATTAACGACACAGATAAAAAGCAAAGATTTGAGAGACGATTATTGAGGGTGGAGAGTGGGGGTATGCATGTCCTCCTTGCCCCCTATAAATCTATGCTTAAGAGATTAAGAACTGAATAATAAGCCAGCAGAGGGTAATAAATGCACTATTTCAAATTGTTTGCATTCTGTTGTATTATATAGATGTTTAGAACATGTTTGACTACATTGTCAGTATTGTTAGATGATTTGCTGTTGTTAGCTGTTTCTGGGGACTGGACCGCGCCGGACGCTGTTGCAGATGTGTTTGCTGTTGTTCTGTTTGAGTGTGCGGCTGGTGTCTGGACTGTGTTAGACTGTGCTACCACTGCTGCTCAGAATGTGTCTGACTCTGATGCTGCTGTTTGGAGTGTGGCAGGCGGCCAGATGCATATAAGCTGATATGCACACATGATGAGCCATGCAGGGAAGATGACAAAGGATGGAGGGCAACAGGGACGTGTCTCCATGGTAACAGGAGACAGGATGATGAGCACCACCTCTTCCTTGCCACCACATGCCAAACCTGTCTGACTCCCTGTCCCTCCTCATTAACCTCTGAGCTCTCTCTGTCTCTGTCTCTCTCTCTCTCTCTCTCTTTCTCTCTTTCTCTCTCTCTTTCTCTCTTTCTCTCTCTCTCTCTCTCTCTCTCTCTCTCTCTCTCTCTGTCTCTGTCTCTCTCTCTTGCTCTCTCTCTCATTCTCTCTCTTTATCACAGCCAGCAGTCCTGTCCTCCCACACCTGTGACCCTTTGCAAATGTGCACTCTTTGGCCCGAGGAGCAAATCTGTGTCATAACTTTATTAAAAATAATGCTCCCATTTGACTTCTGTCACAACGCTTTTCTCAGGCCCTGCTGCTTAACCCCTGGGTGTGTATATGTGTGTGTTTGCCTCAGAGCTAAGCTTTAGAAGACACAGTTATCATCACCAATAACAAAGTATGGTGTAAATTTAAGCATTAATCTGATATTAATTATTTCTCATTGATAGCTCATGCAAGGAAATGAGACAAATTCTGTTGAAAGTGTGGCATTGATTGAATGTCAAACCTTTCACTCATTAACACATTTGAATTTTTACACTTTTTATGAAAAAGAGTTTTATGAAACAGTTTTATGAAAAAAGTTTGAGTATCTCTGGCCAAAGTACGTATTTAATTAATTTTGGAAGTGGAAAGAAGTAAAGACTTATAGTTATATGCAGGTACCTTATATCCGACTAAGTAAAAAACTAAAAATAGTCATTTTGACATGCAAAAGTTTGGACACACATTTTGCAGTCAGTTAATTGTTTTTTGGTTTTCTTATTTCAGGAATTTGCACCGACTGTTCTTAGAGAGCACTTCCACTTCTGTGATATGCTTGCATGCACATAATGTTTAAGATCTACTAACAGATTTTCAATGATCTTCAAGACAGGAGATGGTGAGGGTCATTCCAAAAGTTCCAGGCTGAGTTTCTTAAAGCAGTTCATGATGTATTTTGAGGTATGTTTTGGCTCATTGCCCTGTTGTAGAAGCTATACTCTATTCAGTTTAGTTTCTTGTGTCACATTTTCTTTCATTTTAATTTCAGTGTCAATTTTTACTTCATCAATATCCGCAGCATTTTCTTCCAAAATGCCTCTGGCTTATATGTGAAAGTTGTTTGTATAAACCAGCTGCCCTTTACATAGTGTGAAAATTTCACTTTGAACAGTCTGGTATAATGGTTTCCAAATTATATGGAAAAGCTTCCATTAAAAGTTAAGAATGTTTTTTGTTCGTCCTCCTGATGAGTTACTGTTTTGTAGATACAAGGTTTTTTTTTAACAGCAGCTAAATATAAAGCAACCATGCATTAATATCTGCAGAAAATTATTTATACTGAAGAGTTTGTTCAAAAAAAAAGAAAAAAGGAAGAAGAAGAAATTTAATGTGATAGCAAGTACATAGTTCAAAAAGGTTTATAAGATTGTTATAAAACAGATATTGGCTTGCCTTATACTGAAGGATGGAGGGAGGGAGGGCCTATTCTACTCACCTAGCAACCAAGGCCCATTATATTCTCTTGGACTCCCAGACTTGGATGGCTAAGGCATCAACATGGATCAAAGTCATGATCTCCTGACTGTAGGATCCACACTTAGATGTATTGTTGCACCACACAACACCAGTGTGCCAAGTTATAAAAATCATCATACTGTTTAAGCAATGATCTTTTGTTGCATGGTTATAATAGCCTACTGTTGAATGCTTGGTGGATGTTAATTGTGATGCTGGGCATCAGCTGGCATTACTTTGGATGGTTCAGAGGGTCAAATAAGGAAAATGTATAATGAAAATATGTATGTCACAAAAATGAGTAATCATTTACTATACTTTTAACTTGTTAACTGGGACTGGTCTATTGATCACAATAAGAAATAAAGGATCGACTTCTTTTTCATTTCTTTCCCCAAATCAATTCACAAAACATTAATTGTTTATTCAATTTTCAGTGATTAAAATGGAGGGCTTCGCAAGGAGAAGTCATTTTAAATTCAGTGTTTATCTCTGTTTGAAGGGACTGTAATCAGATAGTCTGCCACAAATCAGAATGATGCATTTTGCAAAGCAGACAGGTGTTCACAAGACGCCTGAAATGTTTCTGCTAGATTTTACTGATGATAGCTTCTATATGTGACAGGATCTGTTACATATAGACAGGCCTGTTCGTAAAGGGGCCACAAAACCTATGTGTGCAGTGGGCTCATTTTTATTCCTATGTCTTTATTTCATGTAGTTTAAAGGTGCAGTCTTGAGGTCGATTTGCCTGAGAGCTGCTCTCCCTGGAGACTAGCCTTTAGGGACGGAAGATTCTTCACTAGCCATTTGTTATACCGTGGCTTTATCATGACTCACACAAAGATGCATGCCCTGAAGCTTTTTATTCACACAGCCACACAAACACAAATATCATTTCATAACTAAATAAGATTACAACATCCCTCATCCTAACCGACACACACACAGAATGTTAGTACACTTTCTTTGTTCTTACTTTATGTAATGGATAAGCTGTTGTTAGATGCAGGATCATGACATCAAATGTTCAGGCCGTGGACAAAAAAGAAAATTGGCCTATCTATGCTCCACCCACAAATGCATTCTGTTGTAGAAACTGGTGTAAGGTAAGACAAGCATTAGTCAGTGCTGGCAAAATCCCATTCAACTGAAAATTCAATCTGAAACTACAGCACAGTTTGTTTAGGATTTCAATAAAAGGTTAAAATGTTATGCTAGCTAATCAAAACTATGCAAATTGGAAACAGCAACAATACATTTGCTACCAATTGCTCTAAGACACAGTAAACCCACAAGACCTTTCCAACCTGAAAAACGTGAACAGAAAACAAAGATTTTATATTTACAGAACATCTGAGTTCTTGTATGTCATTCTGCAAGCATTCTTGTGGGCGCTGCATAGATTGCAGTCAATTGAATTTTGCTCCAGCAGTACAGCACAAGTGGCGGTCGTTTGACTGATTTCCAACCCTCTTTTTCCCTTACAATTAAAAAGGCTGTTTAGTGTATTTAAGACTGATGTAA